>NC_089433.1:4307586-4611845 GCF_026210795.1 Rhizophagus irregularis
TCATTTTTTAAACCTTCGATATTGTAAATTAAAATCACCACAACAAATAATATCGAAAAAAAAATTTTCTAAGTTTTTCTTTGTAAAAAAAATGAAATGTAGGAACGGGAGAGAGTTTTCCTCATTCTGATCTGACATTGTCATTGTCATAAAGTTATATAAGATTCCCTATAAAAAATAAATGTCCGGAAAATGTCTAAGAAAATGTCCGGAAATTGTCCAGAATAAATCTGGCATGTTCAGAAATTGTTTGGAAAATGTCTATTTTTTGCTACAAATTTGATACCTAAAATTTTGACATATCCGGACTTTGTCCAGAATATATCCAGAATTTGTCCAGTATAAAATTTTGGACAAATTTCAGACAGATAAACCTGGACAAATTTCGGACATAGTAAAAATTCAGATAATTTGAGCTGGACAAATTCTGGACGCTACTTCCAAAAAAGGATAAATTAATTTTGTAAAAAAATGCAAAAAGCACAAGACTGACATTCATAACCTTCTTTGTCATACTAATTAAATTTGCTGAGCAGGCAAAAATACTATATATCTATGATATAAAACTTTAAGTTAAAAGTAATTATAATGATGGTCACCTGTTGATCATCTTTTTGTACCAAATTTTATGAAAAAATATTTCAGGTCAATTTCTGAACAAATTCTGGACAAAATGAGTGTTCGGAAATGAGTGTGTTTTCAGAACAATTTCCAGACACGGTACCTGGCATTTTCTGGATATTTTCCGGACAATTATTTAGACAAATTTTCTGGACAATTTCTGGACAATTTCCAGACACTTATTTTTTATAGGGATTAATTTGAGAGTTTTTTACCAAAAAGGAAATTTTTTTATAAAAAAAGAAATGATTTTCAATTTCGAGGTAATTCAGCAGGTGTTTTAATAACAAATTGAAAAATGATTTCCATAGAAAATCTCATGACAAAATTTATAATAAATTTAAAAATAAATGATCAACAAATGATCAACAAAATCGTTATTAGTTTTATAAAAAACGCCCAATAATATCTTTTTATTGTTTTAAAAAATAAAAAAAAAAACTTCTATATTACACTATATCATAAGCCATTGAAATTCCATGCATTTAAAGTGAACCAAAAGACTTCAAAAAAAAGAAAGGCCACATCATGCAACTATTCGTTGGTGTTTTCTCTACTAGGAGTAAGCTTTCATTGATAGTGAGATGAATAATCTCGTCTTGGCAAATGTTAAAAGGCTTTAAAGACGGTATGATCATTTTGGTTATTTTGCATTCTTGTAGATGGGCAGTCAAGAATATACAGTTTCATTAAACCACCATATGATTGCATTTTTAGAATACTAATAATTAGTCAATCCTATCATTCTGTTTGTTGAGACAAGTGAACAATGTCGAATTTAAGTTGAGAGGGATGTATCAAACCAAGAGATAAAGAGGTGGATGAGGATGAGCCTAAATTTTTTAGAGTTTTAATGATGTTATATCCTAGGATTGCATTTTTGAAAGTAATAAAAGTCTGGTCCTGGAAAATTCTGACTTATTATAAGTCACAAAAGGACCTGGAAGAAATACTGTCAAGGCAGCTGAAAAAGGAGATGGCATAAAATGGACTTTCCAGACTTTCAGGGAAGTAAGAGACCAAGTAGAACAAGAGCAGAAGGAAAGGAGAGGCAATCAACAATGTAAGAAACAAGCACTGTTCAAACTACAAGAAAGAAATCTTTCATATGGGTCAGTAAATTTAGATAAACTTCAAGGTCACCATTAGGGATGGCAACGGTCACGGTCATTAACCGGTTATGACCGTCGTCGTGCTGGGTGTGGGCACGGTGCAAGCACCACCCACCTCCGGGTCTAACGACCTGTCGCAGTACCTATCTGGTCCCTACGGAACTCAGGAATCCCCATAAATCCTCCACAATCCTACACATAGATCCTCCACAAAAATATATAACAAAAAAGGATAAAATAAAAGAAAAGAGAGGAAAATAAGAGGGAATCAGAAGAGTGTGGAGGATGTGGAGGATGTGGAGGATGTTTTAAAAAAATCAGGAGAGGGATTCCCCCAGAAAAAAGTTTTGATTTTACCCCCCCAGATCCTCCACATCCAGAACATCTTCCACACGTACAGGATTCCGTCCGATCATCTGTATAAGCCGATGAGACAGCAAACCAGGTAGATTAACAGGTAAGCCCCTAGAAGGTCTATAGAGCTGGTAAGACCAACCCCATCCCGCCCCCGTCAGAAAAAATAAGTAATTGAACAATGGGTATACCAAGACGATTCAGAATACTTTTAAAAGGCAGTACTAATCCGTTTTCCTCTTTTTTGCCTCTTTAAGACATTTATCAATACACTGCTTGCAAGTGTCATCAGCATCTAAAATTTTCTGTCCGAGTTTTTTGCATTGCCGATTGTAAGCCGTCTGCTGTCTCTTAGCAGCGGTTTCTTTCTTTTTCTCCTTAGTCTTCTTCTTGATCACCCAGTCTACTCCAGTAAAAGTATTCTTATGCATACCACAAATTGTGCAGTCACCATGCAGCCGGTAACGCCCATTTGTAGTCATATCTTGTATTTCACTAGCAGTCTCAGTTTCCTTCTTGCACTTTAGACAGTAAAATCGTGTCATCTTGAGATTTGAAGTCTGAAATCTTTCCTTTAATTTGTCATAATATGTCACAATTAGAGAATTACTACAAGTACTACAGTCTATCCAGAGTACCAGCACGAATTTTAAAAGGTGAAGAGCACTACAACCTATACAAAAAGCCCTTAAAGGAAAAGTCAACAGAACGCCCAAAGGTAATTGTATGGAAACCAAATGCAACACACCAGGCAGATCTTGCAGAGATGCCAGTTGACCCCAAAGGATTCCACTATTTCTTCGTAGTGGTGGAAGTTGCAGGAAAGAGAGTCGATGCAGAGCCCTTGAAGGATAAAACTGCAAATAGGGTTCTCAATGGATTTGTCAAAATCTACAGAAGAAATCGTATCAAGCCTCCAACACACCGACTGGAAACCGACTCCGGATCAGAATTCACTAATGACCAGGTACGTGATTTTTTCCTGAACAGCCTAGGGGTGATGATTAGGTTTGGAGAGCCGGGAAGACATAAACAGCAATCATATGCTGAAAGAGCTATCCAAGCTATCCAAGAACCCCTTCTTAAACGAATGGTAGCACAGGAGTTGAAAACTGGGGTGACATCCGTGGAATGGTCAGAAGATTTCCATAATATAGTGAGTAAAGTAAATGAACTCTGGCAGAGAAATCCCCCAGACATTCCGACAGGGTCACCCAAAGTGTCAAAAAAGACAGACCTCCTCTCTGAAGGAACACGTGTCAGAGTCAAGTTAGATGAACCTATTTCTGTACTTGGTAACAAACTTCATGGAAAATTCCGTACAGGAGACATAAGATGGAACCCAAACATTCGTGTAATCAAAAAAATGATACTCTCACCTGAACAGCCTCCTACATATCTCCTTAATGGACCACATGGTCGATTAGGTGTATCCAGATGTGCATATACCCGAAAGGAATTGCAAGTAGTTTCTATTAATGAAAAGCCTCCACCTGACTCTGTGATAAGAGGACAACCCAAAAGATTCATACCTGAGCAGATACTTCGGCATCGCATTAGAAAAGGTCAAGACCAGTATTTGGTTAAGTGGGAGAGATACCCAGATACAGAAGCCACTTGGGAACCTGCTGACCAGTTGAAGGAAGATGTCCCTGACTTAATTCGCAAATTTTGGGAATAAAAAAAAATAGAAGAATTAAAGGGTCTTATTTTTTATCCCCTCGATTAGCATCAGGAACTATTGGGATAAAAACATTCTTCCCATTACAGGTAAAGGCTATATGTTCACGTGATTCATGGATATCATAATTGTAACGTTTCAGACACGTTCGGCTTAACCCAATTTCCCTATGCTTGTAACCACTTAAGACTGCAAGGTCCTCAGTGATAGCATAATCAGGGGTAAGTTTGATTGTCACTCCCTTTACCATACCGAATGTCCTACCTGTTCCTGGAGCACCAGATATGTTGTATGTAATACTCTTGTCGATATCCAACCCTAATTCCTCAGCAGCTTCTCTCTGAATAAAAGACGCATTAGCACAAGTGTCTGCTAAACACTGAATTGCTATCCCATTAACCTCCCCATCCAGTGCTAAAAGATCTTTAGTATTCTCCAAACGAGCTATATCAATATCCATAGGATCGTATTCCCTGATATCCTCTTCTTGTTCCTCCTCAGCTAAGTCATCTGAAATCTCTATGACTTTTCTAGCAGACATCATCTCCTCCTGAAGAATCTCACGGAGTAATTTCCTAAAGTCTGCAGACCTTAACAGGCTTAATAAGTCATTCTTAGTAACAGCTTTTGCAGGTGTAGACTTACTACCAGTAACTTTCACAGGAATCTTAACAGGGGTTGCTTTGCCTTTCAAGGGTACACTAGAAGAGCTAACTGCTGTCTTATTTGGGGACGACTTAAGAAGTTTTGAGATACTCGAACCTACTTTTTTTTTGACCCAACACGAACCATATAGACATCACCAACTTTTTCTCTCAATTCTACCTTTTCACCAAAACTCACAGTATCAATGTCCATAGCATCATCGTTAAGATCAAGGTTTCTCATTGCTCGGGCCAAATCCAGATCATCACGTCTATCTTTAGCCTTCTGAAGTTGTTTTGTAAGTATTTTAGACGTCCCACGTTTATATCCCATAATAAGATCAATAGCATTTTGATGATCATCCAAAGTCCACTCAGGAGCATCAGGATCATCACCAACATCATGATCTACATAACCATCATCCCAATCAGGATCCTGAGGATCCTGAATAACACGTCTCTGTGGTTTTGGTCGAACAGGTTTAATCTGCTGTCTATAGACTGGTGGATTACGAACTGGCCGAGCCTGTAATTGTTTAAATTGCACCTGAAAATTCTTGGTAAGTTCCTCAGCTTGAGCCTTAAGTAACTCTTGTAATTGTTCTTGAGTAACCCCAGATGACTTTGATGTCAGTACGACAGGTTCCTGTTTTCCTAACGGAGGTTGAGTTACATCACTGTAATCTGCTTGAAGTCGTCGATTTCTATCTTGTAACCCCAAGCGCATTTCAGCCCTTCTCTGTTCTAAATTTCTCAGATGTTTAACCAAGTCATCAGAATTAAGATTGTGAAACCTTTCTGCTTCAAAAATATTATCAGCCGAAAGACCTCTAAAGAACTGGTCGATAATAAGATCATTAGTTAGTTTTAGTAATTTTCCAGCCCTCTTTACAGTTCTATAAAATGCATCAACTGGCTCATTTTCCTGATAAAGACTGTTAAAACGGATACGTTTCTTTTCATCTAAAATAGTTGGGAATTGTGTTCTAAGCCAATAAAGCGCCTGGTTAGGTTTAATACCTGGAAAAACTATAGGCCGATTATCATTAGCAGCAACACCAGCATCTGCAGTAGCCGGAGCAGCTCTATCTGTCGGACGAGCACCAGCTCTTCCTCAAGCTTTATCTCCACCTATTAAATCATGAGTAGGAATAAATGCTGCTCTAATAGTTGCTAATGCATTAACTGGATCTGTAGCATAAGTCTGTGCTTCAGACCCATTTACATAAGTACCTGCATTCGGTCCTCCTGCACCTTCTGGTATTACTAATGCTACAAAAGCAGCTAAATTAGCTCCACCTCTTGAAGTGATACCAGAAAGTTCCCAATTTTTTCCTGTAATTTCTCGATCAAACCATTCAGCTGCTCCACCGGCCATGCAGCTTCTAAGTATACCCATAGCTCTTTTCCAAGACTCTGGTGGCCCTCCAGCAGCATATGGGTTAAGATTAATAGTATCAAGATAACCCATATAAAGCCTAACAAATGTATCAATATCATCAGTAGCTTTACCCTCAAAAATCGGCAATCCTATCGCAGTGGTAGCCATATCGTCTCTAGTGGATTGTTTAATATAGGTGGAGGAGGGTTCAATTGTCTAATTCGAAACCATTGTACCTGAATTCTAAGAGCAGCTATCTGTTGGAAAAGTTTATTTCTAAGTCTCCCTAATGTCTGAATCCCAAAACGCACCCTATTATTAGCATGTGCTAGCTGTGCATTAACCTGTCCAAGTTGCGCATTAGCCAATACAAGTTGTCCTCCAGTCCGAGTAGCCCTCAGCCGCCAATGATTTAGAAGGATATTACCACGATTCACAGCATTTTGAGCCTCATTACGATCCCTTACTGCTTGAGTATAATCTGCTTGTAATACATTACGTTCATGTCGTGCCTGATTACGTTCACCTATAGCCCGTCGACGAAACTCTACCATAGTATCATAATCTCTTTGCAGGTTATGGTTTTCTTCTATGAAATTATCATTGGCAGCACGTATAATAACTAATTGACGTTCTAAATTAGTAAACGTTTCATCAAATGCATTTATCTTACCTTGTGCAAAAACTAACAAATCTTTTGTAATACCAAGTTCTTCATGTTTTGCTTTACAGCGATACATTAATATATTAATAATATGTTTGATTTGATTATTTGCCTCCTGTATCTCTGAATCAACAGTTAAACGACCCCTGGTAGTCAATAAATTTGCATGAGCCTTTAGTATTCTAACTAATTCATCATCGTCTTTTTCATTGACCAAGTGTGCAGGAGGCGGTCCAGTAGGTTCTGAAGGAGTATAAACTGGAATTGGTGTTGATGTCGACATAGTATTTAAACTAAGTAAGAATAAAATTTAAATGGATCTTTATGTATACAATTTGGACGAGTACACGACTGACTCAAGACAAGGCAATGAGTTTGCTCCATCATGGCCCTTTCGATTAGCCGTAGCAGGTAGCTCAGACTCAGGTAAGACAACTATGATCATTAACTTGTTAATGGGTGACAAGAAGGCAAAGGAGGATGGTAATCGGTATGTACTATGTGATGCAGTACTTTTAGTTGGCAGATATCTTGACGAGCCGAAGTGGGCAGTTGTACATGATTTTTTCAAAGAGGAGAAGATCCCATTCACTGCAGTAACCCATAGTGAGATTCCAGAGATTGACTCCTTCGACCCTACTCAAGCTACTGTGGTAATCTTCGAGGATCTGATGGATGCACCTAAAAAAATCCAGGATCTCATCACTGGTTACTTTACACATGGACGACACAAAAATATTTCATATATTTATGTAGCCCAAAGATTCTTTGCCATGCCTAAGGCTATTCGAGAAAATGTTAACTACATCTCACTGCATGGAGGTCATGGGAGCCTTACAGATACTAAGAGAATCATCCGCCTATATACAGAAGAATCAGAGTCATTAGCACCAGTAATTGATGATCTTACTCTGCAACGTGAATTTGTAGTGTTTGATCTTAGACGGTCTAAAAGTGATCCACTGTCCATTCGAGTAAGATGGGATACTAGTCTCAGTTCGATCACAGAGCAATCTCAGTTCAATCCTAGTTCAATCTCAGTTCAATCTCAGTTTGATCCAAGTTTGAACCCAGTTCGATCTCAGTCTGAACCCAGTTCAATCACAGTTCGATCCAAGTTTAGTCCCTATGGTCAGAAAGCTGTATCTGAAGCAAAAAAAGGTGGACACTTGATTGAATTTGCTCGGGTATTTCCATCCCCTAAAGAGCGTCAACATTTACTTGTACCTGGTGTCTTAGCCAAGAATACAGATACCTGGATTAAATTTGTCTTTCGGGAAGCTTATGGACTTTCTGGTAAGACCCTAGGAGCTGACTTTCAGGACTTCTTAGCAAAAGTACAGGGTAGGACTGCAAAGACTGAAACTCTGAAAACTGAGAATGTGAAGGAGTTATTCTCCCGATATGAAGCCCTGAAGTCTAGTCGCCCTCTGGATAATAAAAAAATAATAGAAGGTATTGAAGATCTTCTACAGATCTTTTCTAAGAGCCACATGGACCGTCGAGCATTACAAGTAGGGATTAATAGTATCTTGTGAGAATATCAAGTAATTCGTCTGCAGAAGCTCTAAGAATCATAGCACTTTTTTTACGGCCTTCAAAGTCAATCCTTAACATCTTAGCCTTCAACCCTATTGCTCCTAAGGCACGAGAAGCAAAGTTCTTAGTCATTGAATTACTTATATGATTTACATAGTTCTCATAGAATGTATTGAAAGGCTCGTCGATACCATCTGGATATGTACCCCTTAGAAATTGATATAAGGCAATTTCTCCACTATCACAACCTATGGCTATAAGCTGTTCGAGAAGCCACTTCCTAATATCTTCATATGGCTCTCCATCCATAATTTTCATATCCAGTCTTTGTGAAAACAATTGTGTAAAGTCCACATTACTTGCCCGACGAATGATCTGAACTAACTTATCCCTAGCAAGTCCCAAGGCTTGTAGAGGGTCATTCTCATCATTAATCTTCTTTATAATCTGTCTGTATAATACACTGGATAATCCTCTATGTGCTGTTTTTGGAGTGATTACTCCACAGTTTTGGCACTGGTTTATTACGATTGATGTTGACATGGCTATCTTTCTTTATGTAAAAAAGAATTATTCAAAATTAAGTAACTATTCGGAGCAGTCCTTGCACAACTTGTCCGTTAAGTCACTTGGGCTTACAGGCATGAGACATTCCTTACACAACTCAATATTAAGCTCTGCAAGTCTCGGGGTATGGTCCTCCAAAGTTCGTGGATGACCGGAAGGACCAGAGGAAGGTGTCCCATTAGTCGTATCTTGCTGTAAGATAAAATCATCATATTCATCTTGGTCAGCCTGAATAGCGGCCCTGATTTGTTGTATATCATTGAAAGTTAACCGCTGCCCATCAAGATTTTCCTCATTATAGCGTGTTTCATTGATGATTTCCTCTATAAGCGCCTCTTTTTCATAATGGACAAGGTAGTAATCCTCAACTACCTCATAGTCACTCTCAATCAGTCTATGATATGTTCTAGTACCACGTCAAATATAACGTCCTGTATCTGTATTTAAATATACAGGTTGCTCTTCAGGTGGAGGTGCAGTTTGTCTACGGACAAGCCTTCCATCAATATAATCATGGGATTCCATAACTATTCGATTAAAGGTATCTCCACCAACACAGATTGGACGTCCAGTTATAGGATTAGTTATATAAGGGTATGACATGTCTTTTTTCTGTACGTGTCTACATACCTAATTGTTATCTTCAATTTACAATAACCAAGTGACATCGTCATCAGTCGTTATCAAAAAAAATGCAAGAATACCTGATGATGAGGTTACATGGTCATCAGTCCTTATCAAAAATGCAAGGATACCTGATGATAAGGTTACATGGTCATCAATCCTTGTCGAAAAAATGCAAGGATACCTGATGATAAGGTTACATGGTCATCAGTCCTTGTCAAGAAATATGAGGATACCCGATAAATAAGCTACTCCTGTTGAGTCCATTCATTCCACTCCCCAAGGGTCGCCTCCCCATCTTTGTTCACTTAATGCATGCTCTATGGTTTCCCTTTCCTGGGGGTTCACAACCATCCCATTCCTAAGCATTTTCTCCATAATATAAAGCTGATCCTCGGTGAGGCGGTCTATCCAGTTTTTATAGGAGTCATTTACATCTTCAAATGTCATCCACTCAATATCCCCCTTTTCAAACCGCTTTCCAAGAGCCTGGATTTCCCAGTACACATCCCCGATCGTAGTAGCGTAATTTTTCCATCTCTTATATGCTTCTTGACGAACCTCCTGCCACCACACACTATCTACTTTACTCGCTGCAATAAGGTCAGTATCTGGGATCTTTGCAACAATGCGTTCGACTATTTCTACTGGTAATCGGTCCAACATGATGTTATGTTACTTATACTATAGCCATCTTCAATTACTGTATGCCCATTACAAATGGATAAAAAATATAAACTAAATTCGTACAGGAGCCGCTTATGCAAGAAGTTCTGCTAAGGTTTTCTCAGCCTCATTCATAGTGACAGCTCGCTTTGGGGGACCTGTTAATGAGTCCTTAGTTACATTATAATACAACTCGAAGAGGGCCTCAAGTTTGTCTAAAAGAGCTTGTTTATTCTTGTATGATTCACGAATCTTTGCTATCTTAGCAGTATATGCTGCATTATCTGGGAAGAGTTTTTTGGCCACGAACTTCACATATGATACAGGAGACTTTGCTGTCTGGATTCTCTTGATATACTTCACATGATCCTGGACAAGGTAGCTGGTTTTGCTAAACCCAGATACTAATGTGACTACTATAGTGTCTTTCAATGCACGGATAATCTTGAGGACAGTTTCATCAGAGACAATGGTGAACTGATTGCATGATGCATCATAAATAACTTCATCACTAATGCTGTCAGTGCGGTTAATAACGCTTGCTAATTCAGTATATGTTGACATGATTCCTTATACTTTTTTGTACTTTGTAATAAATAGGAATCTTCAAATTGACTTTACATTCAAGCAAGAAAAAATATATATACCTACTGTAAATCCAACTGCATTCTTGGCAATCATGTCCAGATAACCTTGTTTGCATTTTTCACATGGCAGTATCCTGCGGTTTCAAACTTGAGAGCTTTCAATGCTTTGGATGCATTTTCTGGACAAGTGATAAGTGTAGGACTACTCGGCTGTTCCTCTAGAATAAATCCATCTGTATGGATGCGTCGTACTTTATCCTTATATAGTTCTAATAACTCTGAAGTCGTCTTCTGACCATGTGCTAATAAGAATGGAGCGATCCTAGGATACTCACCCTTGAAGGGACTACCTGGGTTTGTGAACTGGAATCGCCACTGGTCAAATCCTACTGGTACGATGGAGTCAAGTGTGTGGCCTTCTGGAAACTTGAATGGATCTGTTTGATCTGTGGTGAGTGTCTTGTAATTGCGTTTCCTCTGGCAGAGTGCTCCCCATAGTGTATTGAGAACTCTCTTTGCAACACGACCGGCCACGCCACCCTGGTTCTTTATATTGAAGAGAAAGTGAACATACTCACCAAATATTACAGTCCCAGGAATTCTTGCTTCTCTGTCATATATCAAGGCATTTGGCTTTCCATCCTGGATTAACTGTATATCGAGACCAAGTTTCTTTGCTCGTTGTAAGTCAATGAATGTATAGACTCCCCTCTTATTCTGTCAGAAGAGAATGTCATTACCACTTACCTTGGCACGAAATAATCCATACAAGGCATAACCTCTGTGGTCTACAAAGTCTTTGAGTATTTGAAACTTACCTTGTCGGATTGGAAAGTTTGCATTTGATTGCTGAATACTTGGATACAAACTTGTCATGTCGTATTGTCTTCCATAGCCCTTCCATTCATTATCTGCCCAGATAAGACCTCCCATCATTGCATCACTTATCCACTCTGCTTCGACTGGGTCAAGAGGATCATTGGCTGGAACCCCTACACTAAACTGTTCAAAAAGCCAGAGTGCAGTTCTCTTGTACGACCAGTTGTGGTAAGATAAGTCGATTCCTAGACCGAACTTCTTTGTAGCCTGTAGAAAGGAATCCCGCTCTTCATGGATCCTCTGGTATGTTTCCTCAAGTGTTTCATATATTCCAGTTTTACGATTCTTCTCAATAGGGATGAAGGAGTAACTATCAGAGTTCTTACCTTTCTGAAACTGTCCAACTGTAAGAGACTTAACTGTCTTACCATTGTATATTGTTACTACATTATTAACCCCATCTTCACGATAAACAAAGGGAGACTTTTGTTTTCTATCTAATTTACTAGGGTGAAGTCTTCCGGGATTCAGTGCAAGAGAGTAGTGGCCTTCAGACAGGATGAGGGTTGCACGTCTGTCAGATTTGCTCTTGGAAATTCGAGTGGAATCCCCTACAATATTAAGTGCAAGGCTTCCTGCAAGTTGTTCAACCTTATCCATATATGAGACTGGAACTGGAGCATCACGATTGAGACCTAATGCCTTTTTGATATATTCAGGCTTTTTTATAGTCTCGGGTATTTTAGAGAATATACCATAGATATGCTTCAGGCATTCATACAGGCAATCATTTAGCTTCCCATTGCATCCCCCTGCAACCGGTGGAGCATCTCTCACATAAATTATGAATCGTTCAAAGTAATCAGGATCTGCATCATCCGGTAGTTGTGCTTCATCATAGTGGTTTAAGAGTGAGAAGAGGCTGGCTGGTTGGTTTCCTGATGTCCATCTACCGGGTTTCCAGTTTTCATAGGGGAGCAGGATCTGAAATTTATGTGTCGGATACCGGGATTGGAGTCGCTGTCCAAGTCTTGCTATTACTCCTCTGGAAAATCTTGCGCCTGAATACTGTAATTCTTTGATATCCGGTCTTGTAGGTAAAGCACGGACAATCTCTGAATAAACCATTTGATGTATTTATGAATTGTGTTCAGTTGTAATATAGGTTTTTTATACAAAAAATATAAGATAACTAAGAAGTGCTTATCTTATTAAAAGGAGTCAATCTTGCTGCATACACGATCAAGATCCTCTTCATCCCAGTCATCGACGATTCCATTGGCAGCTTCCCATTCACGTTCCATATCAGTTTTTGGACATTCCTCTGGAATTTCTCGTGCTTTACCTTATTCATCTTCATAGTTTCATAACCAGAGGTGGTAGGGATAATCTCGGCATCACGATCCTCCTTGTATACTCTTATTAGATCTGCAAGCTCTTTACGGCTAGGTGTTTTAGATAAGTATCCATTATATTCGATCCAGTCCTTGAAGCGGTCTACTACTTCCCTAAGGTAGTACTGGTACTCGTCTTCAATACGTGTTGTGGGACATTCCTCTACTTCAAACGCGAGTATTTCCAAGTCATACTCGTCTGACGCGTTTTGGTACTTAGCCCATAAATCCTTACCTGTATTGTAGAGATCATTGAAGACCTGGTCCTTTGAATTCTTGACCCATGGCTTATAATCCCATCGGTGCCTTTCATGCCAAGCCCAGTGTGCTCGAGTACCTTCCTTTGGTTCAGGGTCCCAGTCAACTTCTAGTTCTGTGTCGGGTTCTGGGATAGGTTGCTCTTCAGGAGCCGGTTCTGGGTCAGGATTAGTGACAGATGCAGAAGATTCTGCGGGAGACTCGGATTGTTGTTCAGGAGCCAGTTCTGGGTCAGGCTTAGTGACAGATGCAGAAGATTCTGCGGGAGACTCGGGTTGTTGTTCAGGAGCTGGGTTCACAGTTGTAAAATCTGAGTCAGATAGCAAGTCATCTAAAACGTCATAGTCATCATCAGCTTTAAATGCAGGTTCCTCAGCAGGCGGCTCATTTTCTTGATCAGGTTCCTCATCAGATAGATAACAGTCCGAGAAGCTATCTATAGGTTCATCAGTATCTGACTCTATAGGAGCTGGAGATTCCTCAGGAATAGGATCCTCATTGATGACAGGTGCGGGTTTTACCTTCAAGCAATCGGGCTTAAGTGGTACTGGTGGTGGAGTCTTTTTGGAAACTGGTTTCTCTTCAGTAGGCTTCTTCTCGACAGGAGCGGGTTTTTCCTCAGCAGGTTTCTCTTGTACGTCTTGTGGATTATTAGCAGGAATGCTATGTATATTTGCCAAGAACTTCTCTAAGGCTTTGGGATCAGATGCGGGTTTCTCAGGAGTATCTATATCAATTCCTTCTATATCGATTTCATCTGTTTCATGTATCCAGTTTTTGCCAAGAAACTTCTTGTATAGATCCTCCCTAGATATACTGTAAACTTGTGGTGTTGTTTTACCTATACGCATTTTTTTACTTTTTATACTTAGCTCATTTGATAGGATTCTGGATGCATTGATCTTTGATAGGGGTGAAATGCAATGAGTTTCACAGTATGAAGTATATACCCTATAAAATTCTTGAATAGGTAGGTCGGTTATATGATTTTTTACTATGAGGTAAGTGTCCTTTATGAATTGAAATAGGGGTGGGAGAGTCGATATGATGTGATCCTGCTTAGATGTTATCATAGGTGGTGGATTCCCATTGAAGTCTGGGTAAGCGTCTGCAATGGCTCTCAAGTAAGCATAGAATGCCTCACTGGCGCCTGGATATTTCATAGCATCACCGAGTTTCTTAAAGTAGTTGAGGTCTCCCTTGCGGGATGGTGACACATCCAAGAACACTGTGCGCCTATCATCATTCTCCACTCTGAGAGCATTTTCATTGGTGAGTACAATGGTGGATATAAAGTTTTTGTAATGTGTTGGCGTCTTGTATTTTTCATGGATTTCCATTATGTCACCTGTTAACTTATCCTTCAACGATCGATACAGATTATTCCACTGGCTTTTTTCTGTAGGCATTTTCTCAAGGAGGAGAAGAACCTTACCTTGTAATTGCCCATTGAAACTTCCAAGAATCGTTTGAGGATCGCTGGTCTTATAAACAAGTTGAGTACCTAAGACACTACGTTGAATGAAATCTGTTATAATACTCTTACCCCAACCCTGTCCAGATTTCAGGTAGAGAATCGAATACATTTTCCTTCCAGCTGCCACACCGGTGTCACCCCCGTCTGCCACCCGGCGGTAAACAAAGTTCCCTGCTTCTGTTATATGTGCTCTCAGCGAAACATTAACATTCTTGCTTGGTTTAGTTTTATTACTACTTAACTTTCAAATTGCGATAGCTCTCGCCACGATATTTCATCCATTATCTTCTTTCAAAATACGATAGTTCTCTTTACAAAAGTTTATATTTTATTCATTTCATAATTCTTGTTATGACATTAAATTCACCATGAATTTGTCCAATTAAAATTAATTAAGCGAACATTACAGTAAAGTTTAGGGCGAACCTATTACCTTTAAAATAACATTACGCTTTACTAACAATTAATTAAACAAAATTACTTTTTCATCATAGGAAAATAGTAACAAAAACAATCGAAACAATTAATTTTCATATAAAGGGTATTTTATTTATTCTTCATAAAATTCACAATTTAACTAATTTACTTAAAGTTTTACATCGTATCTGACGACTGTGGAATTCACCTCCCATTCCGCTCCTATTTAAACCAACTTTCTTATTCTTTCTTTTCTTACTTCTTATTTCTTTCTAATATTTTATATGTTATCTTTTATGCGCTATCTTATATGCTATTTATATATTATCTTTTCTAATATGTTATACTATTTTAATACGCTATCTTTTCTTTAAAATAAAATAATCTTTCAAATATTATATCGTAAAGATCCATCTTTTGTGGCTATGCTATCTTTTCTTTAAAATAAAATAATCTTTCGAATATTATATCGTAAAGATCCATCTTTTGTGGCTGTGCTATCTTTTCTTTAAAATAAAATAATCTTTCAAATATTATATCGTAAAGATCCATCTTTTGTGGCTGTGCTATCTTTTCTTTAAAATAAAATAATCTTTCAAATATTATATCGTAAAGATCCATCTTTTGTGGCTGTGCTATCTTTTCTTTAAAATAAAATAATCTTTCAAATATTATATCGTAAAGATCCATCTTTTGTGGCTGTGCTATCTTTTCTTCTGCGTCTCGTCAGCTATTCTTCTACTGCGGCTGCAGTTCATCAATATTTTACATGTTCCTATTTTTTTTGTTCCTTTAATTCGCTATCCTTCCTTTTTATATGATTTATCATTTGTGGCTTATGATTACTCCTCCTAATTGTTCCTATTGTTGAACTTGATAAACTGGTTGCTAAGCCACATCGATCAACTCCCCACTTGATCTATTGGTTCCCCGTTAATCATTTAATAAACATTACATCATGTAGATCATTCCTTCTCCTAAAAGTTTATCCTTTCCGGTTAGTTTTATCCAATCATGTGACTTTCTATCGTTTGATCTTTTATTCCATATTATTCCTCCATATTATGCGATTACTTCAGCATCTATGGCTACAGTTTGCCCCCCACCTAAAATTTGAGTCCCATCAAATTCGAACTATTACTTCAAAATTTGTCCTATCAATATATTCTTTCAGTAATTCGCCATTTACTGGTGTTTTCAATATCTTCCCTTCCATAGTTTTAATTCTGTATGATCCTTTAGAAATTATCTCATGTACATAATAGGGTCCTTTCCATTTTTCTTCTAACTTTCCAGACCATTGTTTTTCTTTTGCTGCGTCATAATATAGTACTTTATCTCCGATTTGTAATTTCTGCTTTACTCTATTCTTTTTATCATGGTACGATTTTTGTTTTTCCTGAGATTTCCTGACATTTTCTTTAGCTTGATTCCTAATGTTTGGTAATCCTTCGATCAACCCATTAACTCTCTCTGCCATGGTAATTTCCTTATCTTCTAAATCTAATAATGTCTTCATTTGTCTCCCATATATTAAATATCCTGGTTCCATTTTCGTTGAATCATTCCTTTTAGTTCGATACGCGAACAATACTCCTGGTACTTTCAAATCCCAATCTTCGATATTACTTAGCTTTGCTAATGATTCACATAATGTCTTATTAAATCTTTCAATTAACCCATTAGTTTTTGGATGATAAGGCGTTGAAAAGTTATGTTTTATCTGAAATTCCTCCATTAATGATTTCACTAATTTATTATTGAAATGACTCCCTCTATCACTCAATATCTTCTTTGGACATCCATGCCTACATATTATATCTTCATAAATAAATCTTGCAATTTCCTTAGCATCTGCTGTTTCCAATGCCTTTGCTTCAGGCCATTTTGTAAAATAATCCATCGCTGTAACTATATATCTATTATTTCTCTTTGTTACTGGTAATGGTCCCACTACATCAATCCCAATTTGATAAAATGGTTCTATAACTTTGATTACATTCAGTTCATGTTTTCCTATTGGTTTTCCTCTTCTCTGACAATTATTACATGATTTGACATAAGCTTCCACATCTTTTCTCATCCCTTTCCAATAATACCCATCCTTGATCCTATTATACGTTGCATCTATTCCAAAGTGTCCTGATAATTCATGATCATGAGCTATGTACATTAATCCTTCAAATTCGTATTTTCTTATCACTCTTAGTCTTTTCTCATCTTTTATTTTGTAAATTAATCCTCCTATAATTTCATATTCCCGTTCGTCGTTGATATTCCTCGCTATCCTATTATATTCTTCCTCTTCCATGTCTATGTTGTAATTCTAAAAGCTAAAGTGTTGTAAAAGGTTGAAATGTTATAAAAGGTTGAAGTGTTGTAAAAATTAAGGTGTTGTAAAAATTAAGGTGTTGTAAAAATAAAGCGTCGTGATAACTGTTCCATATATTTTTAATTTTCATCTCTTGATTTATTTTTGATCCTTGGTATTTCTATCCTTCTTATATATTTTTCATTCCCTACAATCAATTTAGATCGTACTCATCCTAATCCTTTTTCTATTGGTCTTTCTTCTATTATCATATTGTTTCCATCTTCCATAATTAATTTCACCTTTTTCTCTTTTAGTCTTATTATAATGTGTACATCTACTAGTATGAAGTCTTCTTCTTCTTCAATCCTTAAATGGATAATTGTTTCGTTCTCTTCTTCTTTTATGGTCACTTTCCATATCTTATCGACCTTTACTCGATAAGTAAGAAACCAATTCATATAACAATCTCCTAATACCATTTTGGAAATATAATTTTAAGCTCTTTGGTGTTTTTCTATCTCCTTATATACTTTTCTCCAACTACTATCGTCATTCCTAACTTCAATTTGACTGTATCTTTTGGTATCTTTGTATACATCCTGGTTTTCTTTAAACATTTTAACCATGTCCAAATATTCATTTTTCTTTAATGTTGGGTATGACGATTTCTCCATTTTCTTCGTTTCTCTTCCAATATAATTTTCCCAACATACATCACCATCTTTTTCCAAAAATATCACTATTGATTCATCTATTGTTCCTTTTAATCTGAATATTTCTTTTTCCATCTCATGGTTCCCATGTGGAGTAATTAATCCTCTGTTGAAACTTTTCGTCTTCTGATAATAATATTCGCAATATGGCGATTTGTCTAGAATTATTATATCCGTATCTTCATCATATTCTAACATTCTTCTGTTTATTTGTTCTACTACTTCCTTTCTAAATTTCCATTCTGTTTCTAATTTTGATTCGTGAAATTCACCTTTGTCTTTTCTTCTCCTTTTGAATGTATTAAATCTTACTTTTAATCCTTGCTTTTCCCACTCTTTAATCAAATTTTGTACTATACTTGTTTTTCCTAATCCATCCACTCCGTCGATTATAATAACTTGTGGCTTATTTTCTCTTCCCAATTTCTTTAATAATTCTTTTTCTGTCCTTTCCTCCAAATTCAAAAGTATTGCTTCTTTATCGGTAAAATATTTTTCATCATCCCATCTCCCTTTGAATCTTTTAACATTATACCATTTATTCCTAAATTTGATATATCTCAATTTCCCCTTATTACTTTCTATTTTTGTTATTTCTTGATTCTCGTTCCTTTCTGTTTCTTTTTCTTTAAATCTCAGTCTTGATAATCCATCTGCATTTTTAATTTTCTTTCCACTTCTATGTACTATTTTAAAATCAAATTGTTGTAATTTCATTACCCATCTTGCTCTCCTTCCCGTTTGTTCCTTTCCATCTGTTAATCCTTTTAATGCTGCGTGATCTGTTATCACTATAAATTTCCTTCCTACTAAATATTTCTGAAAATGTTGTATTCCCCAAAATACCGCTAAGCATTCCAATTCTGTTGGTGGATAATTCTTCTCTGCTCCAACTGTACTCCTACTTGCGTAAGCTATTACAACCTCTTTATTTTCTTCATTCATTTGAGCTAACACTGCTCCTAATCCTATCTTAGATCCATCAGTTATCAATATAAATTCTCTGCTGAAATCCGGATATACTAAAATTGGATTTTCTGTCAATTTTGTCCTTAATACGTCAAATGCTTCTTGTTGTTCTTCTTTCCATTCAAACTTTTCATTCTTTCTTGTTAAGTTAAGCAAAGGTTTTGCTATCTTCGAAAAACCTTTTATAAATCTCCTATAATATGAACATAATCCTGAAAATGATCTTACTTCTGTGACAGTTTTCGGCCTCCTCATATTTTCTATTTTCTCAACTTTCTCTTTATCCGGTCGCAATCCATCTCTTCCTACTATATGCCCTAAGAAATTTATATTTCTCAATCCAAACTGACATTTCTTCAATTTCACAATCATATTATTCTCTCTCAATTTACTCAATACTTTATCTACATGTTCTATATGCTCCTCAAAATCTTCTGAATAAATCATTATATCATCTAAATACACTGTAACAAATTCTCCTATATATTCTTTTAATATTTTATCCATTAATCTCTGAAATGTTCCTGGTGCATTCTTCAATCCAAATGGCATAACATTGTATTCATATAATCCTTGTGAACAAATGAATGCTGTTTTCTCTTTATCTTCTTCTGCCATTTCTACTTGATGATATCCTGCTGCTAAGTCCAAACTTGTGAACCAACTTCCCTTTCTAAATTTTTCTAACAATTCGTCTATCCGGGGTAAAGGATATTCATCTGACTTTGTCACATTATTTAGCTTTCTATAATCTATACAAAATCTATAATTTCCAGTTTTCTTTCCTGCTAACGTTACTGGAGATGCCCAATTACTCCATGATTCTCTTATCTTCCCCATCTTTAACAATTGTTCAATTTCTTTCTTTATAAACTTTCCTTTTTCATCAGTTTCTTTATATCTCTTTTGTGCTATTGGTCCTTGATTTTCTTCAATTATTATTTCATGTTTAACTGTATTTATCCTTCCCAGTTTCTCTTCGTCATATTCGAATATATCTTCATATTCCCTTATCAATTTTTCAAATGCTATTCTCTCCTCATCGCTCATTTCTCCCAGATGTGTTTTCTTTTCAAATTTTTCTTCTTTGCTCTCATTTAGCATCTTTACCGTCTCTCCTTCATTCAGAAAGCCAAGACCATTCATTTTTCCTCATCCCTCTTTTCTCTATCAGTTTTTACAATCGATAACAACTCTTCTTTTTCCATCTCCTCATATTCATCTTCACCCCCTGACTCTTCACTAGAATTGCCATCTATATCATCTATATTCTTTGGATCTCCATTAAATTCACCCCTATTCCCTGACTTCTCAAATTCAACATTTTTCTTTCCTCTAAAATCAATTGGTATTTCATATATTCCATTATCCCATTCTATTGTTAATAGACCTTCTTTCATATTTATTATCCCATATCTTAATAAATCAGTTCCTAATATTAAATCTCTTCTTCTCGAGTCGATTACTTCGAACTCCAAAGGTATTTCTAAATTTTCATCAATTTCTATTCTAATTTCCACTCTTCCTAATGAAGCTATGTTATTTCCATCTGCTATTGTTAATACGACATTACTTTCCTTCGTTATTGGTATATTTAATTCTTTTCTCAGTTCATTCGTTATTACTGAAGGTCCTGCTCCTGTATCAACTAATGCTCTAATCATTTTTCCCTCAATTATTATATTACATCTTGTTGCTTGTGATTTTTCTTCTTTCTGATTAATATTCTTTAATTCCCCCGAGTGTAGTCAATATCTCAAACCATTTAATAATTTCTTCCTTACTTCTGGTCTTTCATTCATCATTTGTCCCCAATTAATTGGTACGCTTGAATTTACAAATTGTTCAAATGGATCAAAATCTCCAACATTTGGTATATTTCGATTTAACTTCACTTTCTCGTTTGTACATTCTCTAGCAAAATGTCCTTGTTGTCCACAATTGTGACACCTATTATTATTCTTTCTAGTTTCATATCCTTTCTGTAATTGTTCTTTTGTAAAACCCCTCTTATTATTCTCCTGTGCTTTTTGCTGTTGTCCTTGCCATTGTGCATTTCTTCTTCTATCTCTTTCATCGTTCATAACCTTGTCTTTATTTCTTTCACTCTTTCTAGGTGGTACTGGAAACATATCATATCTCTCCTCATCTTCATAGTTATTCACTTCGTATCCATCGAATCCATTATTATAGTTATCATATCCACCACCCTCATTATATCCATCATATTCATCATTATATTCCACATTATACACATTATATCCTTCACCATAATATTCTTCATCAAGGTAATTAACTTGATTATTTTGGCTATATGACCCTTTATTATTTCCTCCATATGATCTTCTTTGACCTTCCCTACAAACTCTAGAAGTATGTCCTTTTCTTCCACATGTATAGCAAGTCATTCTATCCCAGTTCATATTATTTCTTTGGACATTATTATTTCCGATCGGTCTCCTATCATTCCCATTCCTTTGCATTACATATGCTTCATTTCTCTGCATTACATGTGCTTCCAACCTTTTTATTCCATTAATTAACTCATCCCATTCATCACTTTTAACTTCTTTATTTTGTAATTCTTTCGCAATTGGATTCATTCCTTTATACTTATTTGTCTCTTCTTTCAAAATTTCTTCCATGTTTTTCTCTTGTCCTACTCATTTCATATCCAACCCTGTTGTTTTCATTAACAATTCATCTTTTGCTTCCTCTTCTCTTTTTGCTTCGTTAACTGCATCATTCAGATTCGTCGGATTACTTCTCCTAACATGATAACCTAGCATGGCATCTAACCCTTGAATAAAATAATTCACTTGGTATAAATCATCTAACGCATGACCTCTAGTTGCAACTCTTAATATTGACCTAAATCTTCTAATATATTCTTCAACACTTTCATTTGTTCCCTGTTTAATTCTTGTTAATTCTAACATTTTTCTTCTTTGAACATCATTCCTAGTAAATCTGTCGATTAATCCTCTTTTTAAATTCCTGTCCTCATTATGGTCACACCAATTCACTAAATTAGCTGCTACCCTTTCTTTTTCCTCATTATACCATTGTAATGCAATTCCTCTTAAACAAGTTATAGCTATGTTTGCCTTATTTTGTCTACATACACCTCCTCCAACATTTCCTTCTGGTCGTCCACTTACTGTAAATGCTATCTCAAATTGTCTAATCCAATCATTAATATCTTCATCCTCTTTTCCACTAAAAGTTGGCATACCTACTATTCCCCCCATTCCTGCAGTCTGAATCCTATCCGCCAAAGTCTGTCCTGCTCCTAACGCATTATCTAATGCATTTGGTGCCAATCCCATAGCATTCTCCATTATTCTTCTTATTTGTGCTTCATTTGCCATATTTACTATATTCTCTTGAAATAATTCTTGTAAATTGTAATCAGATATTTCACTTTCTGTGTCAGAATTTTTAAAATTTAATGAACTATTCGAATCTGAATTTTGATTCAGACCAAAACCTCCTGTATTTATAACATTTTCGATTTCATTTTCAGATTCTTCTTCTTCAAAATCTTCATCACTTCCGTCCCATATTTCATCCGGACTTAATATTTCTCCAATCTTTTCTGAATTATCCGTATTGTCTTCTTCTGATTCTTCATTATCACTCTTTTCACCACTTTCTTCACTATCCATTACTCCTGCTTGTTCTTTCAACAACTTATCTAACTTTTTCTTCAATTCTTTTTCCGACTCATTCTTATTTTCTTGAAAGATTTCAATGAATTCTTTATCTAAAATTTCTCCATCTGTATATCCCATACTAGTTAATCTTAACAATTCTTCTTCAGTTATCATTGTTCCAATATCTTCAAAAATCTTTTGCAATCTTTTTACCCGATCATCAATTTCATCAATATCTTCTTCCTCACAATCTTTGCATATAGTTCCTTCTAATCTAAACATATCATTCATCCATCTTATTTCGCATCTTTCGCACCAGGTTGTGTTCTCATTTAACCATTTGTGCACCTCTTTTCTTAACTCTCTATCTTCTAATTCTATTATCCCCATATACCTTTCTATGAATCCTTCTGTTACTATTATTCGATTATTAACTCCAAAATTTTTTATTCTTTGAATTTCCGATACATCTATTTCGTATCCTAATTTTTCTAAGTTGTTTTTTAGTTCTATTAATTCATCTTGTTCATCTTCCCGTATTTCCCGATTACATTCTTCACATCTGCCGTCTTCTTCCGATATCACATAATCTAATTTCTGTTTATTGCATCTACCACATATTTTTGTACTCAAATCTATCCACTCCTTTATGTCTTCAGACTTATCAAATTTCCCCTCCTGAAAAATATAATATCTTATAAAATCATATGTCAACAGTACTCCCGTCTCTATCTTTTCTTTTATTCCAAATTTCATTATTTCTCTGATGAATTCTTCTTTTGGATTTACCATCAGTTGTCTTAATCCTGTCCTTATTTCACTTAACTTCCACGTTTTATCTTCTACTATTATTTCTATTTCTTCTTCAGAATCATACATTTCATTATCTTCTTCTTGCTTTATCTCCACTAACTTGAATTTTTGTGTTCTTTCCATTGTTTCTTTTAAATCTGTTACAACCCATTCTATTACACCATCATCTATTCTCAATATGATAGGATTTCTTGTATATATATCTTCGCTATCTTTAAATGTCATACTATCCATTAGTTTTCTTACAGTATCTTCTTGCAAATTTTCTCCCTCAGATAACATCTTCTCGAACCATTCTGGTGAATCATTTTCATGATATGTATGTATTTGTTTACCTTCATATTTGTCATTCCACCAGTACCTAAATCTTTCAAATCTAAGATATAAACTCGTGTTAAAATTCTTTTTCATTTCGTAACTTTCTAAACTATCTTCGCTTTCTGAATCTTCTGGTTCTTTTATAAAGCCCCTAGTATCTATAAATATTCTTATTATCTTTTGTACCATATTCCTGTGATATTCGTGAACATTTTCTATGTCTATATTCCCATATTCCATATTGGACATTAATTCTTTTACTTTCTCCTCATTCGTAGCTATTCCTTCTTCTTCATAAAGTAATTCCCTGAAGGTCTTTATTGCTCCCATCTTTACCCGTAATGGTTTAACTTCTTTCGATGTGATCTTGTACCATTGCCAAAATTTTTTAAACCTTCTTTCAACATCCCAATCTTCCAAAATATATTTGTGTTCTATTAATTCAGGATTCCCAATTAATCTATCAAATACTTCATTCTCTAAATCTCCTTCAATACAATCTCTTACAATTACTAATATAATTGTTCGTAATCCTTTTTCTTTCATTTTTGGTTGTATTCTATATCTTATTGATTCTGTTATTCTATCCATTATGTCTCTACATTTTCCCTTGTGTATTGTATCTTCTCTTTCTGAATTATCCATACTTAATAAATCTATTACTCCCTTGATCGTTACATTATTATATATTATTATTGTATCTTCGAACTTAAATAATGCATCCCAAAATTTCTTGAATACCATTGGTTCATTTCCTATCGGATGACATAATTCACAATTTAAACATTCATCTAATTCTCCCATTCTTAACTCATGTTCTTCTTTATGTATCCTATATTCACTTTCCCATTGATGGTACCATTCCATCGTATACTCCAATTAAATTATTATAAATATTCATCCAGAATTCAAATTGAAATTCCACTCTCTTATATATCATTTTTATCGCTTCTATTTTGATCTTCTAACCATCCTTTACTATATTGTCCTTTCCTATTACCTATATTGAATGTATAATCTTTCTTTCATTATGAATATTCATTTAACAACTTATTTTTTTTTCTAAATCTTTTACTTATTCATAATATTCTTATATTAATCTTTCAATCTTTAAATCCTCTTTTTTTTTTTGATTTTCACAAGTTTCTTCTGCTATTCTTATCTTTCATAATTTCATGTATATATTTTACTGCGCCATTAATTCAAAAATTATTCTAAGTCCACAATCTCCTCAGACTGCGGAGGTTTTTATTGCGCATTCTAAAAATTCCAAAAATTTTCTAAGTTTTTACTGCGCCTCAAAATTTTCTTTTATCATCAAAATTTGTAATTTTCGCATTTCACGAACTTCAAAATTCTCATAACTTCTAAAGTTTGTGAATTTTTAGTTCTTTTTCATTATATATGTAATCTTTACATCTATATATTCAATATTACGCAAAATATCTTCTTTGTTTAATCTTGTACTAATTCTTATTATCACCATTATGTCGACACACAACATATTATACTTTATGCGACACACGCATTTACACTTATGCGACACACGCATTTACACTTATGCGACACACGCATTTATACTTATTTAACGGTGTTTCTTCTTATTTATTATCTTTTACAATTTAATAACCTATACTCGGCTTGCCTTTACCTTCACAATGAAGTATAGTAGTTTCGAGGTTTGCTATTCACATTTTATCATTTGACCAGCAAATATTCCTAAATTTCGCATTATTCCATAACGTTCATCTTCTTTTCGTGAGTTCAATTGCGCATTTCCCTAAATGCTTTCAGTTTTATCTGAAGAAGTTATACTCACGATGGTTTCTCTTTTTGCCTTGTGAATTCAATTACGCATTTTCAAAATGCTTTCAGTAGGGAGATGTTCCACTCACGTCTGAGTCCAATTATTTCAATTCCCATCTGAAGAAGTTATATTCACAGCCGGTGTTTTTGTAATAGGTTCCCACGTAACCCTTGTGTTTTAAATAGGTTCCCACGCAACCCTTGTGTTTTGGTAACAGGTTCCCACGTAACCCTTGAGTTTATAGCTTACTCGTCAACTTTTCGTTACAACATTGTATCCCCAGGAACTTCTGGCATCTGCAAAATACAATGGTGCCCCTCCCAGAATACCACATCTTACGAGGGCTTCCTTAATTTCTCGGTTTTACAATTATTAGCGTGAAAACTTCAAAGATGACAACTTTTGTGACTTACTACAATACTTTCCGGATTTTCCTGTAATAAATCTATTATTTTGAAACGAGTTCATTATATTCCATCATATCACCGCATCCTTCTTTTTATAATTCCTAAGGTAGGTGTACAATATCGCTATTTTGCCCGTTCCCATTTTAAAGTTTTTCAGGTACTTACAACCTTTTTCCCAAATATTATATTTTAATTCTAACACCTCTTTTTCTGAGTTCAGATTCTTCGGAATACCACGTCGGTACCATGATCGGAACGATCCTTCCCTTCGCGAGTGATCAATTCACTTAGTTGTTAACCGTTTCCTTCTTAATACCGCATAGGTACTTGACTATAAGAAGATAGTCAAAATGTCAACGCAAAGTCAACATTTCCTTTCTCGGAGCATGCACCAAATTGTCACCCCCGTCTGCCACCCGGCGGTAAACAAAGTTCCCTGCTTCTGTTATATGTGCTCTCAGCGAAACATTAACATTCTTGCTTGGTTTAGTTTTATTACTACTTAACTTTCAAATTGCGATAGCTCTCGCCACGATATTTCATCCATTATCTTCTTTCAAAATACGATAGTTCTCTTTACAAAAGTTTATATTTTATTCATTTCATAATTCTTGTTATGACATTAAATTCACCATGAATTTGTCCAATTAAAATTAATTAAGCGAACATTACAGTAAAGTTTAGGGCGAACCTATTACCTTTAAAATAACATTACGCTTTACTAACAATTAATTAAACAAAATTACTTTTTCATCATAGGAAAATAGTAACAAAAACAATCGAAACAATTAATTTTCATATAAAGGGTATTTTATTTATTCTTCATAAAATTCACAATTTAACTAATTTACTTAAAGTTTTACATCGTATCTGACGACTGTGGAATTCACCTCCCATTCCGCTCCTATTTAAACCAACTTTCTTATTCTTTCTTTTCTTACTTCTTATTTCTTTCTAATATTTTATATGTTATCTTTTATGCGCTATCTTATATGCTATTTATATATTATCTTTTCTAATATGTTATACTATTTTAATACGCTATCTTTTCTTTAAAATAAAATAATCTTTCAAATATTATATCGTAAAGATCCATCTTTTGTGGCTATGCTATCTTTTCTTTAAAATAAAATAATCTTTCGAATATTATATCGTAAAGATCCATCTTTTGTGGCTGTGCTATCTTTTCTTTAAAATAAAATAATCTTTCAAATATTATATCGTAAAGATCCATCTTTTGTGGCTGTGCTATCTTTTCTTTAAAATAAAATAATCTTTCAAATATTATATCGTAAAGATCCATCTTTTGTGGCTGTGCTATCTTTTCTTTAAAATAAAATAATCTTTCAAATATTATATCGTAAAGATCCATCTTTTGTGGCTGTGCTATCTTTTCTTCTGCGTCTCGTCAGCTATTCTTCTACTGCGGCTGCAGTTCATCAATATTTTACATGTTCCTATTTTTTTTGTTCCTTTAATTCGCTATCCTTCCTTTTTATATGATTTATCATTTGTGGCTTATGATTACTCCTCCTAATTGTTCCTATTGTTGAACTTGATAAACTGGTTGCTAAGCCACATCGATCAACTCCCCACTTGATCTATTGGTTCCCCGTTAATCATTTAATAAACATTACATCATGTAGATCATTCCTTCTCCTAAAAGTTTATCCTTTCCGGTTAGTTTTATCCAATCATGTGACTTTCTATCGTTTGATCTTTTATTCCATATTATTCCTCCATATTATGCGATTACTTCAGCATCTATGGCTACAGCGGCCAACCACTTTATGATATACTCAGTAAGATTCCAATCGCCTGAACACCAGATATCCTGAATGTGGGAGAAGATAAATTTAACCGCGAGGTGGGTTGTAGATTCAAAAGTGGATATCGGACGCAGGATATGGAGGAATCCTGGAAAGATATTGAGATAAAGTTGGCCACCTAGTTTAAAGATACGGGATTTTTGAGGGTCACAGGTAGCTACACATACAGTACTATATTCGATCATAAACCATTTGTTGATATTAAATTCAACCTTTTGTGAAGGACCCTGTTCAGATTGTGTGTAAAAGACTTTGGTAATTGGACGGATAAGTTTATTAATATTTTTATCAGGGATGTGCTCGAGGTTTTTGATTTCTGATCGCCACATGAAGACTCCATGTGGGTTGGAGCAGGGGATAAAGTAACTGCAAAGATAACCTTTAACTTGATTGAGATCCCTCATATTCTTTGCAGCGTTAATGAGCCGTTTAAGCTCATCAATACTAAAAGCCTTCTTCTGTTCACCGAACTTGGGGATAATTTGAGGTTGAGTGCTAGTTTGGGCAGTCATTTTTTGTTCTATCAAATCGAGTACTAATTTATAGTTACCTAATCTTCAATTGCCGAATATTTTTTCCAAAGATCTGCACTCCTACCAGGTTACCCTCCTGTAGTCCTGTGGTCCTGCGATTCTGCGATCCTCTGGTTATATCTGGTTATCTTTTAGGGGTAAAAAAAACTATAAACCACGAACCTTTATGACTGCTCTAAATCTTCCCTTCTCCTTTTTCAAACTACATATATCTGAAATCCAAATCGCTCAAGAGCTCCTTTTACTATAGTTAGCTCTTTTCTAGTGTCCGTTAACTCTTTACAAGCCTTTTGATATGCCTCCCATTCAAGTTCACGGAGGATACCCTCCTCCTCCAATGATTGGCCAAGAGCATCATTTGCTTTTTCCTTCTTTTCTACTGCCCTGTCGTATGCCTCCTCGGCTTTTTTATGCCGCTTCCAGAGTACTCGTTCAGCTTCGGCTCTCCAGATTGGGCTGACTTCTAGAAGATGTGGCCCAAAATTGCTATTTGGAATGCGTTCCAGGATATGGCCTACAAGTTCAGGGATTACTGATACTGCGTGCGGGGTATACATGTTATCTGTCCTTATAGATTACTTATGGTATACCCATTGTTCAATTACTTATTTTTTCTGACGGGGGTGGGACGGAGTTGGTCTTACTGGCTCTATAGACCTTCTAGGGGCTTACCTGTTAATCTACCTGGTTTGCTGTCTCATCGGCTTATACAGATGATCGGACGGAATCCTGTACGTGTAGAAGATGTTCTGGATGTGGAGGATCTGGGGGGGTAAAATCAAAACTTTTTTCTGGGGGAATCCCTCTCCTGATTTTTTTAAAACATCCTCCACATTCTCCACATCCTCCACACTCTTCTGATTCCCTCTTATTTTCCTCTCTTTTCTTTTATTTTATCCTTTTTTGTTATATATTTTTGTGGAGGATCTATGTGGAGGATTGTGGAGGATTTATGGGGATTCCTGAGTTCCGTAGGGACCAGATAGGTACTGCGACGGGTCGTTAGACCCGGAGGTGGGTGGTGCTTGCACCGTGCCCACACCCAGCACGACGACTGACCGGTCATGACCGTGACCGATATCGGTCGGTCAAAGACCTCTGACCGACCATTTGACTGACCGTTTAACCGATCCTGAAAATGTTTGCGAAACGTAATTTAATAAAAAAAATGTTTCACAAACGTTTTTTTAATTATTTTAATAGAAAACGTTGCGAAAACGTTTTTTATTAAGTATTTCAATTAAATTACGTTTCGCAAACATTTTCAGGACTGGTTAACCAGTCGGTCAAACGGTCGGTTAACCGGTCGGTCAGACCGGTCAGTCAAATGGTCGGTCGGTCGGTCAAAGGTTCTTGATCGGTTATGACCGACCGATGACCGACCATAACCGACCGTTACCATCCCTAGTCACCATAGATGGAATTTGGACAAGCTCTTAGAAAAGGAGGAGAATATGAGCAAAGAAGTGATACATCCTTTGGTTGAGCCTGAGGATAACTCTTGAGGAGATATTCAACCACGCAATTAAAAAGAGGGTGAGAAAAAAAAAGAACAGTGCATTGAACGCTTCGCACAAAAGAGGTAGTAACTAAGGAAGACATGGTTGATTTCATTAATGAGTATAGAGATGTTCAATACAAGGGTGTGATGGAAATGGATGAAATTGCGACCGCTACTTTTGGAAACAAGTTACGCATCATTTTGTGATTAATGACAAAACGTGATCCTGCAGTTCATGCCATACAATTCTAATCAGGTTCCAAGTAAAGCAGAGGTCGCAAAGTTTGATGCTAACAATGAGAAGATGAAGATTGTCTTGTGAAAGAAGATAGGGTAAGTACTTTAGGATAGTCTAATGTGGTTTTTTGCTGGATATCGTAGTTAGTAAATATTTTACAAAAAATGTACATAAATGCCACAATGTCAAATTTAACTAACAAAATAACCATTTCAATTTGATACGCCATTTTTCTTTGTTGGAGTTAATTTAAGTTCATAGTTCAACAGTGTAAAGGGTAACTGTTAGTAAATTTAATAGCCAAACTAAAGGTGTAGGTCAGTAACTTTGTTCGTAGTTAGGAAGAGTAACAAAGATGTTGTATGGCAGGAGTAATATCTATTCGATATGCATAAATGTAGGTTATTCAAGTTTTGCTGTGTAAGTTTACACATGATTTAGGTTGCGTAAGTTGCATAACAATCGATAGATATATAAAATAAAATAAATTTTCACATGTACAAAAAATTAATTATTACATGAATTGATTAAATTGATATAAATATAACCTTGAAAATCAAATTCTTGTATTTTTGTTTTATTCCTGTCTTATATTTCTCTTCTAATTTAATAGAATCTGCATTTTATACAATAAAATTTGGTAATAAATACCATTTTGAGAACAAAAAAAAAATTTAAGTTAAGAGTATTCTTTGTACTGTACCATTTACTCTCTGAAACTACGAAATTGCCTTTCTTTTTTTGAGTAGTCATAACCAACTAACCAAGTCCAAGGTGATTAGAGTGAACTGTTTTGGTAAGGTTGTAATTAAGTGTTGCCATATGAGTATTGGGCTTGATTTTTTTGTTTCCCTTAAAAAGTGTGGGTTGTTGGCTGTAGAAGTGCTATCGTGAGAAAAGGTTGTGAGAAAATGTTCTTTAGATCTGTACACTATCTACAAATTCTTTTTTGTTGCCGTCCCTTCCAATTCATGTGATCTTGTAGTATTGCTGCGGTTATTCAGTTGAGACAAAGAATTATCTTCAAGGAATTGTGGTGAATTTTTCTTCAAGATATGTGTACTCCACCTTATTATAAAAAATTTAATATTCATTGTTTGGTTTGAGAATGGCCTATGTGCATATATCTTGTAAAAATATTTCTGGTATTACAGTATATTCCAGGTGCCTGTCTTTTTGGTAAACTCTTGAAACTCCTTTGTCTTCAGCATATCGTAGTATATTGCAAATACCTCTTCTCAAAATCCAAATTGTTAAACTCTTGATAGAACTCTATTATAAATTGTTTTTCTGACATTATATCTGTGTTTTTTGATATGTTTATATATTAGCTTGTATATAATAATTGTACTTTTGTTGAATATTTTTCTGCTAAAAAATTGGTACGAAAGATCATCAGAAAAACCATAAAACTTTCGTTATTTTGATCAAATAAAAATCTTAACATTATTAACAATAATGATGTAAATGGCTTCAATCAATGTAACCATAAAGGCGTAAGGACGAAGGCTTTATTTTAACCAATAGTATATTAGTTGACATCAAATTATGTGAAAGAAATTTGAAAAATGTATTTATTCTTGAACAATATCATTCAGGTTTTATTTATTAACAATAATTTTTCCCGATCTGAAAATTTTTTTCTTATTAACAATAATAATTTTATATTAAAGTAAATTATATATAAAAGTTTATTTATTAATTATACATAAAAGTTTTTTGTTAAGTATACATAAAAGTCTAAATTATTCATCTAATAAGCTTAAATAGACTTTTCTTATAACCTTATTTCTTATCTAAACTTCTATATGCAATAACTGAATAGATTAGTACGATAAAATAAAAAACTTTCGTGCTAGTTTTATTTCATAATTTCATAATTTTAAATATTTTTAAGCATTTTAAACTTTATATATTTAAATATTTATTAAAATGATATGAAAATCTTAACAAAATACTGCGCCAAATGAAACAGAAGCTGCAAGCAAGTATTAAATTACAGAATTACACTATATTATGATATTTTATTTATATTTTTCATTATTGCAATTAGGAGAACATGAAAGAGGTCATGGCCATGGTCGTGGCCATAGCAGAATGAATCAACTAATTGAATTAGTAGAATTAAAGCTCCGAACGGTTCGGGCTAAACTGGGAAACCGATCTGAAACTGGCTCAAAATTCGGTTCAGTTCGGTTCAGGTATTAGAACTGAAAAACCGGCGGTTCAGTTCGGTTTAATCCGATTTTTTATAAAAATGCGAAAAACGAATAGCCGGCCATCTAGTGATCGTACAAAGTCGAGCCATATATCATTGGATTCGTCTCGACGAGACGCGTCGAATGGTGGTATGTCCATGTCTCTAGCATCGATAGATCACACGTTAACCCACGCTAAATGATTTATAAATAATTGGAATTAGCAAGCTATCTATCGGTCCTAGAGACATGATCTTAGCACCATTCGACGCGTCTCAGTGAGACGAATCCAATGAATATAAATTTGTTCGTGTACGACCACTGGATGGCGAATAATATCAAGTTTCGCATTTTTTTAAAATTTTCGAGCGTTAAAAATTAAAAATTCCGATACATGAATTTATTCGTCGTCCAATGGTCATACAAATATGAATTAGGACTCATTGGATTTGTATCAATGAGACGAGTCGAATGGTGGTAAGATCACGTCTCTAGCATCAATAGATAGCTTGCTAATGCCAATTTTTTATAAATCATTTAGTGTGAATTAACTTACGATCTATTGATGCTAGAGACATGGAACTCACCACCAATCGACTCGTCTCATTGATACGAATCCAATGAGTCCTAATTCATATTTGTACGACCATTGGACGACGAATAAATTCATGTATCAGAATTTTTAATTTTTAACGCTCGAAAATTTTAAAAAAATGCGAAACTTGATATTATTCGCAATCCAGTGGTCATACACGAACGAATTTATATTCATTGGATTTGTCTCACTGAGACGTGTCAAATGGTGCTAAGATCATATCTCTAGCACCGATAGATAGCTTGCTAATTCAAATTATTGATAAATCATTTAGCGTGGGTTAACATGTGATCAATCGATGCTAGAGACATGATCTTAGCACCATTCGACGTGTCTCGTCGAGAGAAATCCAATGAATATAAATTCGTTCGTGTATGACCACTGGATGGCGAATAATATCAAGTTTCGTATTTTTTTAAAAATTTTGAGCGTTAAAAATTAAAAATTCCGATACATGAATTTATTCGTCGTCCAATGGTCGTACAAATATGAATTAGGACTCATTGGATTCGTCTCGATGAGACGAGTCGAATGGTGGTGAGATCATATCTCTAGCACCGATAGATAGCTTGCTAATTCCAATTATTTATAAATCATTTAGTGTGGGTTAACGTGTGATCTATCGATGTTAGAGACATGATCTTACCACTATTCGACGCGTCTCGTCGAGACGAATCCAATGATATATGGCTCGAATTTATACGATCACTAAATGGCTGGCTATTCGATTTTTCGCATTTTTATAAAAATCGGATTAAACCGAACCGAATCGCTGGTTTTTCAGTTCAGTTCTTACGGATTTCGGCTCTAATCTGAACCGTCTATAATCTGGACCAAACCGACCCATTCGGAGCTTTAAGTAGAATCTTCTGTAAATATTATCAGAAAGTAAAAACTAAAGGTAGTAATCTTAAATGTTTTTTATCAATTAATCTTTAAAATTTGTAATGTTGTTCTGATTATACTATTTGATGGTTTCTTCTGGTTTCTTTATAGAGAATTTTTGGTTCTTTTAATAGTATTGACATCTAAATCAAAAAGACGAAAAACAATGAAAGAGAAATGAACACTTATGGGGATGCAAAGTAATTGACGAAAAAAGGAAAAAATTTGACTAAAGAAAGAGAGAAGAGTGTGTATAGACATTTAAATGAGAATAGAAGATGATTGAGTAATGCAAATAAATCTTCTGGTAAACAAAATTGATAGTAAAATCGAACTGGAAGAATGGCTGGAAAGAAGTAATAAGAGGGAGAAAATAGGTGATATAGTTTTTACAGGAAGCAAGTTTATTTACTGAGAATACAATTAATAGAGACGTGTCTAAAAATTCAGTTATAGTTGTGTCACAAGGGGCGCTATGTCAACGGAAATTTAGTACATTGATCACTTAAAAATCTGCAGCTATCCAATTATAACGAATTTGTAATGAACTGTATTTTATGTTAAATTTACAATATATTTATTTTACAATATATTTTACAATAATTGTTATAATTTATTAAATATACATGTTAATAAATTGTATAATGTAATGCTTTTTTAAATATATATTTGGATACTAAGTATTTGTACATATAATAAATTTCCAATAATTCTGGCGCCATCATCTTGATATTTATTTCACTAATTTCACTATTACTGCAATTTCATACCTAAGTGGCCTAATTTTAACCTTTTTACTTGATATATTAATTTTAATAATTAATAAAATTTATGATTATTCCGAGTTTTGGATTATAGGTCACTTAACTAAAATTTATAAAATAACACAAAAGAAATATTTATAAATAAATAAAATACAGCTACCTGGTCGCAGCTTAGGAAAAGAAAAAAAGCAGTAACTAGGTAGCTTCAAAGCTGAAAAATACGGGTTTCAGTAAAGAATACATGTATTTGATATTTGGATAAAATATAAAAGAAGGAATTATTTAATTACAAACTAAGAATCTTTAAAATATCTTACTACTCTAGCCTTAGTGTTTAAATAAATAAAAAAAGAATAAAATAAAGAACAATTTTTGTTGAATGCATGATATTAAATATCATTTAGAAAAGCTATAAACCTTTTTTAAAATCCATAAAAATAAACATTATCATATGAATCTAAACAATTTTCATGATGTTTCCACTATAAAAAAATAATAATATATTAACACAAATAGATTATACTTTACTTTAAAAAAATAAATAATATAACATTTTACTTCATTTAAAAATTCAATTAAATTTTCATTTAAATCATTATGACATTTAAGAATTACTTCTTCACTATCTCTATTACTCTTTAACCAAATAGCTTTGTATATAATACCAAATCCCCCTTTATTAAGATATTCAACATCTTTAAATTTATTATAAGGGATCCATTTTAACTTATTTTCAAGAATAAATTCATCTAAGATTGTATTGCCACTTTTTCCATATCTATAAATTTAAATAATTAATATATTAAAGTTTATAATAAAATTTACACTAACATTTAAGATTAAAATTAGTAACACTTACTCTAAAATCACCCCAGCCAAATGATCGATATAGTTCGTGATAGTATACTTTTAATGTGATAGTTATTGATGATCACTTTCCAAATAAATGTATTTTTTCGCTTAATTTGGTATTTGTTGTGTGATCTTCAAGTATTTTTTCAGAAATTTGGAAGTGTACAACGCGAACTTTAGAGTTCAAATTTATATATATATAAAACAAGAAATTGACTTATTAGCAGGGGAGCAGGGGAGCTGCCATTCGATTTGTTTCATTGTGTTATAGGATAATAAGAACCATTTAAAGGAGGACTAAATAGTAAGCTTTATTTACTAATAAATTCACATAAAATTTTCGTGATTAGGTATTTTAAACATCAATAAGATAATTTCACAATCTAGCCCTATTCTCCTCCTGTAATCTTTCATATTCTTTGATTACATTTTTATCCACCTTAATGGAATTAAGGTCAAAGTATGTAGTATAAATAAAAAATTATAGATTATTTTAGTGATTAAATGGATAGTCTCTATGGGTTGAAATAGTTTTTTTTAAAAAAATATTGATTTATATAATAAAATGATAAAAATAATTTTTTATTTTTCTTGAATACTTTTATTGTAGTATAACTTGCTATTAATAAAAGAAATGAACTATATTAAAATAAGTATTATACTAATCATTTAGATAAAAAAAATTATCTATGTAATTTAAAAATTATAATTTATTAATTTTCAATTTAACTAATTTTATTTTTACTAAATAAAAAAATATATTTATCCTAACTAAAAAATCATGTGAAACATGTTTATTCAAATAAAAAAATCATTTATTTGATTATATTACTTGAAAGAACAAAAAAAATTTTAGCAAAAAAATATTGTAATTAGGAAAAATAATTATTATTAAAAATAAGAATTGGAAAAAAGGCGCTGAATGTAACAGCATAATGTCATAGTGTTAATCTGATCACTGATCTAGATTCAAGTCTAAAAACAAAATAAACAATAATATACTTATATAACAATAATTTAAAAAAATACATGGAAAAAATTATATAAAAAAATATAGTATGGATTATAAAGGAAAATTAAAAATATTTCAAACCAATTTTTGATTTTAGAAAAAACAAACTCAAAAAAGGAAAGGGTGAGTCAGAAAACCTGAAAAATTTTGTTTTAAAAGAAAAAAGGAAAAATTAAAAAAAATCAGTTCAAAAAAAAATGAAAAAAAATATCAAAAAAAAATTTTAAAGATCGGAAGAGGATCAGAAATGAAATTTATATAAAATAATTTTAGTAATTACAAGTTTCAAATTAGCTAGGTCTTATTTAGTGTAGGTTTCAATAGAAAATAGATACTTTGTTATGTATATATGGCAAATAAAGGTATGATTACAATGTAATTGGTTCAGTACTAATAAAGTTTTCATTAAAAAAAAAAAAAATATTAAGGGTAAAAAGTATTAGTAAAAAAAAAATCCTAAATTTACAATAAGAAAAAAGAAACGAAAAAAAGGTGCTTACCGTTGCCTGCAGCACTAATCTGATCACCTGATCCAAACCTAAATGGTGAAAAATTCAGTTTGAAAAAAAAAAGCCAACCCAAAAAAAGAAAGGTGAAAAAAAATTTTCAGATTGGAAAAAAAGCCAAAGCCAACCTGAAGAAAGAAAAAGGTTTAAAGAATTCTAAAAAAATTGAAAAAAAAAAATTGTGGGGAGGGAAAAGAGAAAAATCGGGTTGAAAAAAGAAATTGAAAAGGAAAAGGAAAGAAAAATAAAAAAAAAAGATCAAAAAAAAAATAATATAAGCTATTTAATAAAAAAAAACGACAATAATTTTTCAGTTTTGGAAAAAAAAAATCTAAGTGGAGAAAGAATGAAAAAAAAATAAAAAAAAAGAAAGAGGGAAAAAAACGAAAATTTTTAAAAAAAGATAAAAAAAAAGGAAAAGAAAAAGGTGGTTAAAAGAGAAATGACGGAATTTAAAAAAAAGAAAGAACTAAAAGTAAAAGATTGGTTCAAGAAAAAAATTTGAAAATTTAAAAAAAGGTGAACTGAAAAAATTTAGATTAGTTGGAAAAAAAATAAATATTTGAAAAAAAAAAAATTCTGATTAGATGTACAATATGACTTGCCGATCAAGTAGGTCTTAAGTCTTAACTATAAAAAATACGATTTATATTAATTATTAAATATATATATAAAAAAAAATAAAAAAAATTCTTTACGAAAGAGAGCAAAAATAAAAAGGCATTTTCTTTTATTTTTATAAATTTTTTTTTTTTAACAAAAAAAAAATTTTTATGAAAGAAAAAAAGATATTAAAAATGGAAAGGTATTTCCATTTTTATTTTTATAAAATTTTTTTTTGACGAAAAAAAATGTCTTTTTTATGAAAAGAGAAAAAGATAAATCAAAAATGGAAAGGTGTTTCCTTTTTATTTTTGTAAATCTTTTTTTTTGATTTTTTTTCAACGAAAAAAAAATTTTTTTTTACGAAAAGAGAAAAATGTAAATCAAAGATGGAAAGGTGTTTCCTTTTTTATTTTTATAATTTTTTTTTTATTTCTTTTTTTCAACGAAAAAAAAAAAGTTTTTTACAAAAAGAGAAAAAGGTAAAACAAAAATGGAAAGTTATTTCCTTTTTCAATTAAAAAAAAATCTAAAAAGCTATACTAACATATATATAAAATTATCTGAGACTTTTTCATCCAAATTTGGACTTATGGTTAGATCAAATGCAAAATCTAATCCATAAAAATGCACTAACTAATCCATAAAAACGCAAAATTTTTCACAATTTTTCATAATTTTTTATTTTAAGATATGATTGTCAATGATCTAATGCATTCCAGGATATGATCATCATTTTGGCACAAAAAAATCTATCGAATTATTTGATATGAGGGTTAATGCAATATGCATATTCGCAATTTCAATAGTAATACATTATTTAATGCTAATATTTCAAAAAATATTGCTATATGCAAATATTGCTTCTTTTGACATCATTAGAATAAAATCATAAATTGGGCACTTCTGTGATACTCTTATTGCTTGTTAAGTTTAATTATCAAATAATAAACTTTTGTAAAAAAAAAATTTTGTTGATCATCTTTTTTCTTTGATCATCGTCAAAGAGATAAATAAAAAAAAATTTAAAAAAAATTAAAAAATGAAAAAACAATTAAATTTAATTAACATTTAATTAAATAATGAAGTTTTTATTAAAATTTATTAAAAATAATATATTGTTTTAATTATTTTATCCATTACAATATAATTTTTATATTAAAAAATTAAACCAATAATACTAGTGCGTTGATCATTTCAATTGAATAATAAAAAAGCTCCGAACAGTTCCAATTTTCAATTCTTTTTTAATTGGTCAGAATTGTTTTCACGTAATAACTCACCATTCAGTGATCGTAGAAAGATGATTAAGAGCTCATTAGAATCCTCTTATCGAGAGCTTTCAAATGATGCCAAAATCATCATTTTAGCATCGATAGATGGCGAGTTATTTTGACACATTATCAAAAAAAAAATAAAATTGAAACCATTTGGTCGGGAGCTTTAAACAATACGCAAAATAATATTATGTACTGATTATTGACATTTACTGAACATTATTCACTCAAGAATTGCTCATTGTATTGTTCAATGCTATATTATTTTTTGTAGAATTATTTTACTTTTTATTCAATACTTATCAATTTTTAAACTTCACAATAAGAAACTTTCAGTTAGTAAAAATTAAATATGTGTTATATATTCAGATAATCCAAATTTATCAGAAAATAAAAAAATTTTTTTTATTATATTCAAAAACAAACATAATAACCAATTCTTTTTTCAATCACTTTTCAATCACTTTTTTGTTAAAAAAAATTAATAAATATATAAAGTGGTTATTTTAAACAGTAAGTAAAAAAAAAATTATTTTTCATAAGAAAAAATTATTTTTTATTTGTATTAACTTCAGTTCCCTACTTTTTTTTATATAACTGAAAATATTAAAAATATAAGCTATGATTTAAGATTTTTGATTTTTTTAAGTTAATAAGATTCTAAAATTTTTTTTTGATAAGAAATGATAACTTTATGTCAGTTTATGCAATTAACAAGTTCATTAATATCTTGGCATTTACATATGCTAATCAAATAATTTTAAACTCATTTGAAAGGTAAGAATGTACTTTATTTTAGCATTACTAGGCATGGTGATATCAACAATCAAAGATAAAAATTAAAAAAAAAAATATATTGAATGCATTTGCTCAGAAACCAGTGAATCAATTCATTTGTTTTTGGATTCATTAGATAGGTCTTAATTTTCTCTTTTGGGTGAATATAAATTCATCCATTTATCTTATATAGACATCAAGTTATTTGCAATTTTGTTCCAAGAATTTTATTCTGATTATTTAAATTTTAATAATGGTGTATTAAAAAAAATATGATTAACAATTTTATTCATAGATTATTATTTTGTGCAACCGGTAATTTGGTAAAGTTTGTTTTTTAGAAATATTTTTTTATTAGTAAATTTTTATAAAAAATGTATTGCAGTATTAATGAATTTTATTTTATAAAGATTTTTTTCTTTAATAAAAAATTAAAAGAATTTAAGGTTATAAAATAAAATATTATAATAAAATTTTGTATTTTATTATAGCATTTAATTTTATTTTTGATTTTTAATTTCAGATTTTTTAATTTTATTTTTTTTATTCAATTTTTAGTTTTAATATTTCTATAGCAGATAGTACTATTTTTTAATTTTCTTAAAATACTAACAATTTGTTAAAATAGGTAAAGCATTTATTTTTTTTATATAAAAACTTTTATTAGAAAATTTTTGATAAAGAATTTTATTAAAAAAATTTTTTTTAATATAAAAGATTTTTTTTTAATAAAAAATTTTATTGGAAATTTTAATGCAATTTAATAATAAATTTTAAAGAAGTTTTATTTTTTTAAATTTAATTATATAAATAAAAGGCTATTTTTCATAAAAAAGTTATTTTATAATAGTTATTTATATTTACTTTATATTTTAATTACTTTATGATAATTGGGGTGAGTGCTGGAAAAAGAGAAAAAGAGACCAAATTGAAATTTTTAGTTTATAAGTAAAATAGATGTAGATCTGATTATCTGATTCAGAACATTTGTTATTTTAAAAAAAATTTTTTGTCAATTTGGTCCCTTTTCTCAGCACTCATCCCATATTATAGTTATATATAAATTAAATTTGCTATTATTTATAAAAGATGAAATTTATCATATTAAAATTATGAAAAAAATACAGCATTTTCTTAATTATAAATTAAATAAATTAAATAAAGAATTTTAAGAAAAAAATATAATTGAAAAATAGTTATCATATTTTTTTAAGGAATTAATATTAAATAAAGTTATTTTCAGAAAACTTTACAAAAACTTTTAAAATTTAAACTTATTTTTATTTATTTATTTATTTTATTACTAAAAGAGTGTTAAAACCCAGGCTATTACAAATAGAAGAAGAAAAGAGTTCGAAAAAACTTAAAACTAATATATGTGTATAGACCTTTGTTCGTCATCCCTACGGGACCCCACTCTTTGATCTGTACTATTTGATAAAGTAGGACTACGCTAATAAATCAAATGGGAACCATAAGAAAACCATTTGAGAAACTAGCGGCTATCTAAAAAAAAAGAAAGTTAAAGGGCGGTTAATATAGTCTAACTTTATCTACAGTATGTGATGAGCGAAGAGGTTATATGGTATAATAAAACAATCAAAATTAGAAAAAAAATAATGATCCGTATTTTCCTTTCAACCAAGGTTGCCACCTGTGAATACTGTAAGAGGTGGAGTGTTTCATACTATTTTAAGTTGTGTTATACATGTGATAACGAAAATGAACAGAAATGTAGCTAATACTACTAGATAAGGGTATCGTACTCCTAATATTGAGAATACTAATATATATAATATATAAATTAAATGTTCTTTGAACTTGAAGGTCCTGGAGCCAGGGAGTCATTGGTAGTAATTGGCGTAGGACGGAGTCATTTCATCTTATGATCTAGAAATGGCAAATAATGATAATCATTATGAGCGTTATCCCGTTTATTGGGGTGATATTCAAACTCAGCTGTGTCATCAGATACTGTGGCTACTATATGTGTAGGAAAGCGCATAGCTCCTTGAGTTCAGAGTCTATTGTTTTTGAGGAATTTAGTAAGATTTTTATCTAATGTGGCGTTACTACAACCATATTCGTAATTTTCTTTTCTCTTCGCCAAATATTTAGGTATGCAGGTGTGAAAATTATCTGAAGCCTCAGTTAGGGATTTAATGGTATTGATCTGAGAATAATAATGTTTGGGAGTAGTTCCATAATAAGCTGATTCTTTGCGTAAGGCAACCGCCTTCAACTTTTCCAGGCTCTGTTTTTGAGCTTTTTCTACAATATGAGTTGGTACATAATTTCCGATGACTTGTGAACGGTAAATAGGATATCTTGGAATATATTTCCCTTTTCTGTCATAACGTGTGGTTTTATCCTCTAGTGGGTAGAAAGATTCATCAAAATTGTACATATAAGTAAACCACTCACGAGATCCAGGAACTACATAACGATCGTTCACATATATTGGATCCTTTGGTATAATATCATGATATTTTGAGGGTATGAATATATCCGGAATTGGGTTGTAATCAGAAGGAGGTGCTGAAAGTGCTGTAGGCACTTGACTGAGTTTAGTCATGATTTGTTTCTTATGATTGGCATCTATAGCGAAAAAAGGAACCAAGAACGGATAGTCATCAGCGTTAGGGATCGTATGAGCATATTTGTACAGTAAATGTCGAATAGGTACTTTGACATATTGAGATTTCAAAAATAGAAAACGGTATTTGCGCGCTATCGCCAAATAATCTTGATTTTTAGCTTCACGATTGGAAGGTAATCGCATCTTATTAAATACACGATGGCAAGTGCGTTTAAAACATATTTCTTGTTGCTTTTGAGTGCGTAAATTAGGACTCAAATCATATTTGAAGTTGGACAAAGATTTACGATACATATGTCTATTGTCCCGTTTGGTGATAGATAGAGAGTCTCTAGCATGAATATTGCTGTCATATGAAATACCCAGTCGTCTAGAGGTAATACGTTTGGTTTTACTATCGAGCCATCTGTAATATAATAAATTGGCATGAGAAGCCTTATTATTAACAAAATCAGTTGATGTAGTTGCCGGATTTTGTATATCTTTTTGTTTAATATTATTGAAACATTGTGTTTTTACGAAAACATGTTGATGAATGACGCATGCGCGTCGATGTTGTGACATAACAAAGGGGTAGAATACTACATTGTGTATCTTTATGAAAGTGTTCAGGGTCGTTAACATGAGGGCAAGGAACATATATGCCAAAGTAAAAGTGACGTTTCTTATAAGTAAAGTTAAAAAAAGTCTTTGTAGAATAATTTCTTTTTGCTGTACTAGTTGCACGTGATTTGATGATCTTGATTCTATCCAATAATTTGTTGCGGAGAAAATTGAAATATTTATCTTGTACACGACGAGGGAGAACTCTTTGTGAGATAAAAAAATGCGTAAGCATACAGCTGATTTGATATTTGTCATTAGGGAACGAACTTGTGTTATTATAACTAATTGGTTTAGTTTTCATATGATAATCATTCGTGTGTATCTTCAAATGAATTTCATTGGTGTTTTGATTATGATCAGCAAGCTCAAAAAAGAAACTCCTAGATCGGCGAATTTCGTAAATCTTGTTATAACCGGAACGCTTTGGCGTAGTCACGTGAAATTTTTTCAGGGAAACCAGCAAGGTATTTTTTTCTCGTCTGTGGGTAATTTTTCTAAGAAAGGCACAGTATCCAAAGGTGCCATAGGATTAATGTCTTGTATGGGAGGTTATCAACAGGAGGTATATCATTTCTTAGTATGCTGACTTCTTCTATTTCAGCATTTAAATTAGCCTGTAGTAGCTGTTGAAAATAGTCTTCATCGTCGTAGTGTTCTTCCGTTTCATTGTCTTCAAGATGAAGAGTTGAGTACATATAAGGATAAATATCGTCAATATCAAGAGAGAGAATATCCTTAGCGGAAAGTACTTCTGGCCGCTCAGTATTGTATGGTATATTAGCTGAGTGACTTTCAGATGGTGTAGAGTCACCGAGTTGAGGATAAGAATGTTGTGAAGCGGAAGACCAGTCTATTTCAATAAAAGGTGTAGAAGACATATTCCTTTATAATGTAGGATATTAAAGAACTAAAAACCTCATCGTATGCCCGAGGCGCCCTATAGGGCCTCTTCCTCTTATGAGTTTATATAAAATTTAAAACTAAAAAAAACTTCGCTATTTACTGCGGAAAACTAACAAAAAATAAAAAAGGGGAAAGAGTTTTTTTTTTAAAATTTAAACTTAAAATAGTAATTATGTAAAATTTATTGTAAAACTTTGGTCATTATATCCACTGATCGGCAGAATTAAGGATTTAGGTCACATGACGTTTAATCGGCTGAATGTGACATGATCAAACCATTCCCAAATAAAAAAAGATCAAATATCATATTAAAACTAGAATATGCGATTTGCCAGGGGACTTCGTCCCCCAGGAGTTATTATTTTATTTATGGCTTATAGTTTTAAATATACAAATAAAATATATAAAAAAAAGTATAGAAACTTGGAATATACTAATGTTTTTATTTAATAAATTAATATGTTAATTATTTTAATAATTAATATTTAATAAATTTTACATTTATAAAGGTAATGGAACAGCAGCTTTTTGTTCTAAACGTTTATATTCTTCAATCATTGATTTATCTGTAATAAAAGTAGAAGGATGTAAGGAAGCTATATGCAATTTAGATAAATCTGAATATCTACTTAATGCAGTGTATGCTTACCCAGCAGCAAAAAATTGGTTATCAAGACTTACAGAAACTTCTGGTAAAGTTAAACCTTGTGTTTTATGAACTGTAAGTGCAAATGCATTTTGTAGAGGAAATTGACATCTACTTGATGGCTTTCCATTATTAATCATAAATGTTGCAGTTTCTTTTTTAATTCCAATATCAATAATACCACCTTTTACACTAAAGGCTATCCTTACTTCTAGATTTTGTAAATCAAGATCAGTTATAACTCCAATAGTACCATTATATATATTTTGATCTATTAAATTATTTTTAAGATACATAACACGAGCACCTTGTTGTAAACATAAATGACTGGAAAGATTAGTTTTCTTTTTAAAAAGTTTTTGTGTATCATCTGGATTGTATTGTTGGTTATCAATATAATCAATAGCTGAACTAATTAGAAATTTATCTTCATTTACTGGTAACATATTACAAATAATATTATTAATCCGATTAGCAGTTTGGTTATATCCAACAATATTTGTAATATTAAGAATGGTGTTAAGAGGTTTATTATGATCAAAATTATTTTCTTTTTCATATAAAATAGTCCATGTAGTTATAGAAATATTACCAAATCTAATTTCTTGTAAGGCATTATAATATTGCATATCTTGATTTTGTCTTTGTAGTTCTTTTAAAAATAAAGGATAAAAGAGTTTTCATTCTGATGATTTATATACTGGTGAGCCAGTTACTGGAGGTAATTGAGCTAAATCACCAACAATTATTACATTTAATCCTCCAAATGCAATAGTTTGTTGCTGAATAATAGAAAACATATCAGAAATAAAACTAAAAAGAGTAGCTGATACCATAGAAATTTCATCAATAATTAAAGTATCTATAGTTTTTAAATATTTGAAAAAATCATAATCATAAAAAGCTAAAGATTGAAATCCACTGTGTGTTTCATGAATCCTTAATGTGGAATGTATAGTTTCACCTCCAATATTTGTAGCAGCTATACCAGTTGGAGCTAGTAATAAATAATTTGACCTTTTACTTTTTAAATCATTAATAATTAAATTAATTAAAAATGATTTACCAGTACCAGATGATCCAGTAATGAAAAAATATGGATGTTTGTTTTTTTGATGACTTGGGCCACCCAAAATATTGCGAATTGTAGAAAGAGCATTTAATTGATCATTTGGAAGAGTTAATGCATTACAATGGGAATAAATAGGAGGATCAATTCGTAAGGAATTAAGTTGTATTGTAAGAAGTTCTGTTATAGAAGCTGGTATTATAGTTTGTAAATTATTAATTAAAGATTCTAATAAATTATTAAATTGAAGATTAATCTTTAATTGTTGTGAACGTAAAAAATCTTGGGTAACTTGTTGTATTTCTTCTTGAAATTCTGGATGATGATGCAGCCAATGTTCTCAATATGTTGAAAAAGTGCCAAGTAATTCTTCTTCCCTTCTGCAAGGAATTTCAAGTAAAAGTTTTTGATAAAAAAATAGTTCTCCATCTTCTAATTTTAAATGTCTAAATCTAACTAATTTTTGATTTGTTCTTTTAATTACATAATTTCCTAATTTATCAATATAAATAAACTGTGGAGTTGTTGGTCTTAGTGCTCTACATGAGCTGGCTCGAGCCGAGCTACAGTCTGGCTTGGCTCGGCTTGAAGATCTGCGCCAAGCCAAGCCTGAAATGAGCCGAGTCACAAAAAATCTTGGCTCAGCTCAGTTCGAGCCAAGCTGAGCCATGAAAATCCTGGCTTGAGCCAAGCTGGGCTCGAGCTGGCTCGAGCTTTATCATAAAAATGTTTTCGCAACATTTTTACTTTAAATTATTAAAAAAAACGTTGTGAAACATTTTTTACTTTTATATTTATATAAAACGCTGAAACTATTTGTTTCGGTGTTTTTCCTTTTAATTTTACATGTAAAAACGCTGAAACTGATAGTTTCGGCGTTTTTTTTTCGATTTTACATGTAAAAGCACCGGAATAATTGGTTCCGGCATATTTTCTTTTGGTTTTACATGTAAAAATGCCAAAACTGATAGTTTTGGCATTTTTTTTGATTTTACATGTAAAAACGCTGGAATAATTGGTTCCGGTGTATTTCCTTTTGGTTTTACATGTAAAAACGCCAAAACTGATAGTTTCGGCATTTTTTTCGATTTTACATGTAAAAGCACTGGAATAATTGGTTCCGGCGTATTTCTTTTTGATTTTACATGTAAAAACGTCGGAATCATTAGTTCCGGCATTTTTTTTTCAATTTTACATGTAAAAATGCCAGAATCATTAGTTCCGGCATTTTTTTCAATTTTACATGTAAAAATGCCAAAATTATTAGTTCCAGCATTTTTTTTCAATTTTACATGTAAAAACTTAAATAAATGTTTTCGCAACGTTCTTTAATAAACAATGAAAAAAAGTTGCGAAAACGTTTCATTTATGCATGCATTATTATATAAAAACATTTCGCAACATTATTTGTATAATAGCTCATTTGGCTCATAAGCCAGCTTGAGCTTTTTGAGCCAAGTTTGTTACAGGCTCGAGCTTTTTGAGCTGAGCCTAATAACTGGCTCGAGCTCTTCCAAGCTGGCTTGTGAGCCACCAAGCCAATTTAATCATGGCTTGGCTTGGCTCAGCTTGAAAAGCTTGAGCCAGCTCATGAGCCAGCTTGGCTCGTGTAGAGCACTAGTTGGTCTAGTTATTACTACTTCATAATTTTGAAAATATTGTGGATAAGTTAAATTGCTAAATTCTTCTTCTACTGGACGATCAAAATATTTTTCAATATGGTTTTTCCAATAAGGATTATTATTTTCATCAATTATTGCCATTTTCAGAAATGTTGGCACTCAGTGTGTTGATCATTTCTCAAATCGAACACACTGAACACACACTGAACACAAACAAAACACAGCAATTAAAATTGCGAAAAAAAATTTTTTCCTTTATAAAACAAAAAATTAGACTTCGATAATATATTTTTAGGTAGTGTGCATAAAAAAATGTATAAAAATTATATTATTTATATATATGTATTCACTTGTATTTGCTTGTATTCGCTTATATTCAGTGTGTTCGGTTGTGTTCAGTTGTGTTCAGTGTGTGTTCGGTATAAATTTTAACATTTTCAATTTTTTTCATAACTAAAAATTGATAAAAATAGTTTTTATGTAAAACTATATACGCACACTTCAAGTTCTCATAATTTTTTATATGTGTTCACGGTGTGTTCGGTGTGTTCATTTTGTAAAAATGATTGACACATTGAGTGCCAACATTTCTGAAAACGGCAATAAATAAATAGGTCGAATAGCTTTTTGTCTACTTGTAGGAGGATCAGTAGTAAGATATGTAACAGCACAGGAAGAGTTACAAATAGTTTCTCCTAATATTAAGAACATTAATTCCATAGATCCTAATCTTCGAGCTACTATATGTTCTTTGAATTTGTCATCTTCTTGTATATTGAAAACATGGGATAGTTCTGATTTTGCTATATATTTTGTTAAATAAAAGGCTAATTTTCTAGAACTAACATATTGTATATTCATATGAGCATTCCAAATCATTAAAGTTTGTGGATGATAAGGAACTATCCATTGATCTTCAGCTTTAATACATCTGTAAATATAATGTTGAGTATCAATATCAAAATATGTAACTGGAGAAAAAGGATGAGGAAATCCTTTTTTACAAGTATGACCTAAAGTAGCTGAACCTCCACATTTTGCACTACATGTATGAACTTGATTTGCTTTTACTTTTTCATATAAATCAGATTCAATATCTGGATCAGGTAAATCAGATCTTATAAGATTTTTAGCAATCATTTGTTCAATAGATTTAGAAACCCAATATACACCATGGGTATGTGCTGCACCACGATTTTGAAATTCTACTCTTTCAAAAAAGTTAGTTAAATTACCCCATTCTGAATGTTCAGGGTTTTTCCAAATATGTTTTTTAAGTTGCTGTAAACGGTGTATAAAATGTAATGTAGTATGTAATGGTCTATTTGTTGGAATAGTATCATGATTATCTGTTGCTTTTAAAATTTTATGCAAATGTGTCCAGTGGCTTTCAGCCATTGTAAGAGTAATAAATAGTGATGGTAATCCAAATGTTGAAATCATTGTATTTACATGAAGTTCTTTTTCATAAAAATATATATCACCAGTACGAATAAAAGTAGGTAAAGTAGGGATGCTCAACCAACTCGACTCATATAGAGGATAATCCTGTGTGCATAAAGAAGGAAAATATCACAAATCAACAATTATTGACGTAAAACGTCCAACCAATAATTACCAGAACACTTCCACTTTTGAGATTTTGACACCTGTTGATTTGATCAAGACGAGAATAATTACGAAACCTTCATTGTACGAGAATGAATCCCCTTTTGTATCACTTGTTGTTATAGATTCATCTATTATAAGTCTATTGGAATAACTTGATGTTTTTATAATTTCTGCTGCAGTTGGTGGACGATAAACTTCATCAGCCTTATTTTGCCTCCAGATACGTTGATTATTTTGGTGATTACGAATTTTTTCTAATTGTAAATATGACCATGCTAACCATTTAGGATGAAGTCTAAATCGTGAATCAATATTTAAGACTAGTGCTCCGAACGAGTCGATTCGAGTTAAGTTAAAATTAAACTCGGTTTGACTCGAAAAAAACGAGTCGATCCGAGTCAAGTTTTAATTATAAAAAATTATCAAATCGATTCAGATCGACTCGGAAAATGTATTGGCTCGTACTCGACTCGAATCGGTCAAGTCAAATCGAGTTAAGTACCCGAATCGAATTTAACTGGGTAATATTGTATTTTATAATGTCTGGTTTTTCTTGAGAGAAATGTGTCAAAACAATTCTCTTTTATTTGAAACTCAAAGTTCAGTTATTGTTTTACACTTTTATTTGACCTAATATATTCTTTATTAATATTAACGTTTTGATAATACTCAAGGTGTATACTTTGAATTATAGCGCATTATACACATAAAGAAATTAGTGGTAGTCTGGTAGATGATAATAAACAAATAATAAATGCGGAAAGGACTACGAACAGCTTAATTCTTAAATTGTCAGATATTGACAAACTGTTTAAATGAAGTTAACAAACCATAAATTGAGGAAAATGCGCGTTAACGATGTACCAGGTAAAGAAGAACAAGAAAGTCAACGTATTAGAACTTCGTTCAATGTTCAACAATATTCTGGCTACGTTTTGGACTCTAGGATTCTTTGTACGATCAGTTATACTCAAATCAACGTGGTATATTTTTATTTATAGAAAAGAGACTAGTTTAATTGTTTGGTTTATGGATACGTTATGTAGATTAGTTAGATAATTATTATTTATCGAGTATCAACATAAAAATAATAATGGAATACTTGAACCCAATTACATTAATATATTTTTCGATTATAAAATTTAAACAGTTAATCACATATGCAACACCTGTTATTCAGTAAATCACATTTTTAAAAAAATTACATTAATTATTCAATCCTAATTTTTCCACCACGATTTTAAACACATGCACGCTTTTATAGTTTCGGGTGAAAGGCTGCATCTTTTTTGCGTCACAAGATCGGTACCTCCAGAAAAAGCTCTTTCGATTGGTACACTGGTTGCTAATTTAAACAATTAAACATTAAATCAGTAAATTAAAGTTTTGATCAATAATATATTTTTAAAGAATTTACCAGGAATGGCGAGATAATCACGCGCCATTGCCGCCAAGTGAGGATATTGGGATTCATTCAACTATAAATAAATAATTTAGATTTAATAAATTATAAATTTTCCAATAAAATTATATTTTATTAGCCATACCTTCCACCATTCCAGTAAATTTATTCCATTTATACCTCCAGCTACAATCGGACATCCAAGATATAAATCCAATTCATTTTCATTCGATGATCATCATTTTTTGTATATATGTTGAAAGAGATCATCATCGGGAGATGATATATCATTGTCTTGAACTACATTTAGATCTAGTGTTGGCGCATACTGTGTTTCATATAAATTGTAAATATGTTGTCGTGCCTCTAATATATATTCATCCTCCCAATTATTATCCTTATAGTAGGTAAGTTTCAACCGGGGATCAAGAACTAAAAAAAAAATATAAACGTTAAAAATAAGTAAATAAAATTAAAATATAAATGTTAAAAATAAGTAAACAAAATTAAAATAACAAAAAAAAACATACTGGTAGAAATGCTATATACCAAAGCATCTGTATACTGATAGTATTTTTTAAGTTTGTTCATAGCCTTCATTGCCGCTGTCTTTATAACATCTTTTATATCACTATTTTGAAAATCCTCAATTTTGTCCATTAACCAATTAAAAACAGGAATGGAGTTTTCAATTGTTGGAAAACGATTATGAGAAACATGTTTTGTAGCACGATCAAATATCTATAATATAAAAAATATTGTAATTTCACTAATTTGTAAATCAATAAAAAATAATTATTTTATATAATTCATAAATCATAATATTCTTACATGTAATAACTGGTTTATTTCGTCAAGTAGTTCCCATTCAGCATCTTCTAACTCCCATCGGCATAAATCTTTATCTGCTGTTGCGGTGTTATCTAAAGCCTAAAGTGATTAATTAATTAATAAACAATTATAAATAAAATTTATTAATGATGGCAAATATTACCTCACGCAATTCACAGCTTCGTTTGATCATACTGTAGGTCGAGTTCCATCTCGTCCTTACATCAAGGACAAGTTCTTTATCGGGTAAGTTAGCTGCTCCACATTGGCGCGCAAATTTTTCTCATCTTTGTGAAGATGCGAGAATTTTTACAACAAGTTTACGGAGCTTAGGAATGACATCAACTATTTCTTTATTTTGGTTTAAAATCTCATCCTCACTCTCAACATATCCAACTTTCAAACTAGATAGTGCATCTTGTGCAGCAAGATTGATTACATGGGCCATGCACCTAATATGATTATTGTACGCAGTAAAATCGATACCTTTTTCCTGACAAGTTGTTTCTAATGCACTCATTAGGGTATCATTATTTGTAGCATTGTCTGTAGTACATGCTATAATCTAAATTTCATATAATAAAAAATAATTAATAAATTATAATTTATGCCAACTAATAATGAACAAATTACTCTACCTTTGTGAGTATTTTCATGTCATCACAAACACATCGTACAAAAGATTCATATAGGTTTTCACCAGAATGTAGTCCAGATAATTTAACAAAATCAAGTAAAAGTTCTTTTAGTTTCCAATCTTGGGATATCCAATGTACAGTGATCCCAAGAAACGGAATGCAACTTGGTGAGGTCCATGCATCAAGCGTGAATGAAAGACGTCCCGGAGTATTCTAATAATCAATATAATTATTAATTAATAATAATATTATTAGTTAAATAAATAAAAGTAATAAAAAAATTTACCTGTAAAGTATCCCCGTATTTTATTTATTTCTTCTTTAAATGCATTCATGATATCATTGCGGACTGTGTCTGCAGATGGTACTTTAGCATTAGGATTAAGTAAACAAAATAATCTTCGAAGTTGATCACATTCTACAACTACAAAAGGTTGGTCGTCACAAACGACCCATTTAAAAATAAATTCTCAAAATAAATCTGCAGTAAAACGCTAAATATATTTATTAAAACTCAAACATATTAGTTTTATTGTTAAATATTAAATATATTAATACAAAAAAAAAATTAAAAACTTACGGGAAATTCTTTTATGACAAACTTATCAATCTCACTGGTATTTTCTATGTCTGACTCAACTTTATTAGGATGCTTATTTTTTAAGTGTTTATGAAGGTTAGAAGTATTTCCACCAGTTCATTTATACGCTTTACTTTTTATTTTAAATTATTTATTAATAAATTTACCTATAAAACTTAATAATAATAATTTTTAAATAATATACTTACGAACAGTAATTACATTGTGCCTTTTCCTTAACTATTGTAAAGTGTGCCCATACTGAACTATAAGTTCTTGATGAACTCTCACTCATTTTGGAGTTCGGGCTTATGGTTAAAATAAAAAAAAAAGTATTGATCATCGATTTCAAACCAGGTCAGTCAAGTTTAATAGGGGACTCGGATTTGACTCGACTCGTGATCGACTCGTGACTCGACTTGATATCACGAGTATAAAAATTATTTGACTCGTAATCGACTCGACTCGACTCGACTCGAAATTAAACCCGATTTGGCTCGACTCGTTCAGAGCACTATTTAAGACTCTTTATTTGATATATTTGGAATATGTTTCTTCACGAGTAAGATTTGAATTAGAAGTATTATCATTATAATATCCTTTTCCATTTGGGAATAAATCAGGAAATAATAATGCTTCTAAATCTGGATCATTTATAGCTAAAGGTAATAAAGTACTATCTGGTGTTCTGATAAATCCTGCCATTAAATGAGAATAATGGTAATCCTCATTATGAATTTCAACATTAAAATTAGCATTAGGAACTACAATATCATTTGGCAAATATGGTGGTGCTGAATTATCATCAGGTAAATGAAAGGCACTTGGAAATGGATTAGCTGTTTGTGAACCAGGTAAATCTAAAAGATGTGAATAATTTTTTAAAAAGGGGTTATGTTGTTTTAACCAATTGGCTGCTTCAATTAAAGTATCATCAAGCCAAGAATTATTATTTCTTGATGAATTATTATCAAGGTAAGCACCAAGCATTCCAGAATATAATGTTAAAGCACGCATATTTTTTGAAAGGTTCATTGATCCAGTTAATGTTCTGTATTCTGTATATATGGCACTTTGACCAGAAGTTCTACCTAAAGAATAATGTATAAATACGGGAGATAAATACATTCGTTTTCCTATAGGTATGGCTTGAATTTCATTTGGAATGGGATAAAGAAATGGAAATGCATATCTAGTAGTAGGTTTTTTACATGATAAATATACAGCAATGCGTCGTGGAGGTTTAATGTGAAAAGTTAATAATGATTTAGGTTCAGTTTCTGGGTATGCTTGCAAAAGAGGGTAAGAAAAATTCTCATCATAAGGTAACCATTCACATTTCTCAGGATATATTAGACGACCACAAAATGCACATACAGCGCAAATAAATTGATTTAAAATAGATAAATTAAAATTTGATAGCAGGGTTAAGAATTTTGTGCTTGGTATCCAAGGGTCAATGGGTGAATAATTTACAATAATAGGCATTGAATTTTCATATCACCAAGATTGGTGAGACTGTAATTGATTTTGTAATTGTCTTAACATAATTTCAGGATCACTTTGATGATCAGTAAGAGGATCTGTATCAAAAGTATAATGTTGATATGTATTGAAAGACATAGTAATTAAATGTAAAGTTAAAAAAAAATTATTAAAATTTTAATTTTTTTTAAAGAAAAAAAAAAAGGTTCATTTTATACTATGTTAACTGGTCATGATCGGTCATGACCATGGCTGATATTGGTCGGTCAAAGGCTTTGTGATCAACTATCTTAAATGCCTAAAATGTTAACTGATCAGGATTGATTATGACTGTGGCTGTTTGGCTGATATTGGTTGGCCAAAGGCTTTGTAATTGACTATCTTAAATGCCTAAAATGTTAACTGATCAGGATTTGTCATGGCTGTGCTTATTTTTTTTTAAAGAAAAAAAAAGTTCAGAATATGCATTATTTTATACTATATTAACTGGTCGTGGTCGGTCATGACCGTGGCTGATATTGGTCGATCAAAGCCTCAAAGGCTTTGTGATCGACTATCTTAAATGCCTAAAATGCTAACTGATCGGGATTGGTCATGGCTGTGCTGGTCAAAGGCTTTGTGATCGACTATCTTAAATGCTTAAAATGGGCAGAATGCTGAAAAATGCTGAAAATGTCGAAAAATGCCGAAAATGCTGAAAAATCAAGAATGCCGAAGGCTGAGAATTCATTGATTTTTGTGCGAAATGTATGAATTTTGGCAATTATTATAATATGAAATTTTTTAAATTACCTAACAAATTTATTTAAAAATTTTTATTTTATGGTAAAATCATTACATTTATTTTTTAATTGTTTTACTTAAAAAGAATTAGTGAATATATTAACGAAATCAGTGGCAATTTATTATCAAATTTCTTTTTGGATTTTATTTGTAATTTTATTTATTTTTTCTAAAAATATTAATATTTCAATTAATCAATTGTTAATGATAAATGAAAAAATAAGTTTATCAGTGTCATGTGCTTTCAATAAAAAAGTTTTTTTTATTTACAAATAAATAATTAATAAATCATTTTTTTTAAATTAGAACATTTATTTTTTTAGTAATTCATAAGTATCATGCTTTAATGTCTTTTAGAAAAAAAAGAATAATAAATTTTATTCAAAACGAAAGTTTCAAAATGTACTAATCTTGAAAAGTTTGAATAAAAAGAAACTGAAAAATACTTTAAAAAAAATTAAAGAAAAAAATTCAAAGCTGTTTTAAAATTATTCATTCAATGAACCTATTATATTCGAAAATAAAAGGTGACCTACGATAAGTAGAGAAAATGTTGTTTCAAGATGACATTTATTAACCCATGCAAATCAAAGCAAAGGACCTATAGAAAGAAAAAATGAATTGTTAAAAGTTTTTCAAGATTAATAAAAAGGAAATTAAAAAATAAATTTACCAAGAATCTGAGATAGTAAAATGAAATCGAAGAAATCTACAAAACAAAAAAATAAAGAAATGTTAAATCTATTTTCAAGAAAAAAGATAAAAAAAGTTTCAAATTTACGTTATTATCAATCATCATTATAATTCGCTATCTACTTCTAAATCATTGTTCTCATCTTTCTTTTTCGTGTCTTTGTCCTCTAAATTGTTGTTTTTGTCATCTAGAACCATTTCCACTTCTCTTTGTGTTGATTGGTTAGACTATGGAATCATTGGGTCATTATAATAGAATATTTATCTGAATTATCCAAATCGAAATAGGAACAGAAATCTACAAAAGATAAAAGGAAACATTAGTAATGTTTCTTAAGTCAATTCCGAATAGAACGCCACTCTTACAACTTACCCAGGTAAGTTTCAGGTCTTCAAGGCCGTTCTCTACAAAAACAAAAGAAAAACAAAACGTTAATAACGTTTCTTAAGCCAATTCCGAATAGAACGCCACCATTACAACTTACCCAGATAAGTTCCAGATCTTCAAGGCCATTCCCTACAAAAACAAAGGAAAAATGAAACGTTAAAAACGTTTCTTAAGTATTAAAAAAAACCTTTGTCCCCAATGAACTTACGAAATCGTTTCCAAGATTTCAAGAGTCCGTTTCCTATAAAATATAAAAAATAAACGTTAATAAAATTTTTAAAAAGTGAATTTAAAAACTTTTTGATATTTACCTTTCAAGTCGAGTCCTAAATAAAGTTCTGTGCTCCTGATTTTATATTTGAAATTTTTTTTTTAAAAAAAGAAAAATCAAAATCCCAAAAAAATTTATATAAAAAAAATAAAAATCAGGTGTAAAACTGAAAAAAATAATGATTTAATAAAATCGAAAAAAATATATTTTTTAAAAAATAAAAAATAAAACTGATAAAAAAAAATTAAATAACAAAAAAAGCCATAACGGGAAAAAATGTTTATATAAAAAAAAAATTATATAAAAAAAAAGGGTTTAGTTTATAAAAAAAAATATTACCGATACGAAATTTTTTTTTTATTTAAAAATTGAAAAAAAAGAGATCGATAAATAATTTATCAAATCTGATTTATTTAGTCCAATTAAATTTGATTGTCAAAAATTATTTTGGTCATTTATTTTTGACGTAATTACAATACGGCCTTGTGCGACATTTGGAACAGAATCTTTTTTTTTTTTTACGATGACAAACGCATATTTATTTAATTATAATACCCTTGTAAATGGTATATTGCTCACAAATACAAATACAAGCTATAGAATAATCTCAATATATCCATTGAAATTAAGTATGTAAAACCACTCGCTCTCTTCATGTCAAAGCGATTCCCGTCCCTGATCAACACCTTAACCACTACACCAACCTATCTAGAGCTATCTACGCCCAGGGTTCTTTTCTTTTTTTAACTTTAACTTCTCTCAAACCGTCTTCTGATTCTTCAAAATCCATGTCGCTGCGTGTTCCCTGTTTTTTCTTTATACGCTTTTTGACTTTTTTATATAATCTTCATCCTCCTCTGATGATGACGATGTAGGCAGTGAAAATCCACTACTTTTGATATAGCAAATGGATTCCGATTCATATACAGTATTGGAATCTGACATTCTGAGGATGAGGATTTGAAATTAGTGTAGTATGATTAACAGTTTAATATACATCACTTATTATATGTCCATGTTAACAAATATTTTATTTATATAAAGAAAATGCGAAATACAGATAAGATAAAACAAAAAGAGAATGATATATTTATAAAGGGATATAATAAAATGGAAAATGAGAAATGTAGAGAATGAAGAATCAAAAAAATAGAACTATCAAAGTAAAAAAGTGAAATGTAAAAAGCTAATTAGGGTTATCCAAATTATTATTGGAATCAGTGGTGGCAAGAACGTCTGAAGCGATATCTGCTAATTTTTGTAATTTGTTAACACGAAAAGATGATCTCGGTTTTCTTTTTGTAGGTTATTTGGGTTGTTGCAAGTTTTTATGGATTGTTTTCGCGTTAGTATGTGTGTTTGCTGCTGGTGGAGTAGAGATTGTTTTCACGTTAGTATGTGTATTTGCTACTGGCGGAGTAGAGATTGTTTTCACGTTAGTATGTGTATTTGCTGCTGGCGGAGTAGAAGAGGAAGTGGTATTTGTTGTTGAAGTAGGAGGTAGTTGAGGCTTGATAGGTGATGCATCAGGACTTGAAACAGGTGATTTTAAGGAATTTAGCCATGACATACGTTTTGTTGGGGATGAAGTAATAGGAGATTGTTGGCCTTGAAGGAAACTAAAGTTGTGTAGCTCTAAATAGAGCTTGCCTTTGATTGATGATAGTGTGCCTGAAAAAAAAACAGATGATCCTCGTTTAACAATAGTGGTTTGATTCATAAACCTGCTACCGGTTGGGTGAAATAATGTAATTGACACTTCAGTAGGTTTATCTTTTGATAAATAATCGGTAATAACACAATCTATTTGAATACCAATATCAGTAATTAGAGCAGGTTCAGATGCCACAGCGATACCAACTACATTAATTTGGTGTACTGGAAGATTTTCGGGCAATATATCCAAAATAGTGGCCGAAGTTAAGATAATCTAAATTGGTTAATAATAATTTTTTTTCAATATTCTTTCCCTTTTTTTCTTGAAGTTTAATTAATGACAACAAAAATACATGATTAAATTTTATTTATTTACAAAAATTGAATACTTACGTCAAGTTCATTATTTTTAGCACTTTTACTAAATTTAGAGTTTGCAATTGATAAAACTTGTCCTTCGCTCAATTTCGGTACATAACATGGCTTAGTTTCATCTACAGGATAAAATACTGTAATGTTGAAAGTTTGTACAGCCTCTCCCTCCTCCTCGAGCCGAGCGTATCCAAGAGCAGAACCTATGAAAAAGTCACTCAAGGTTCTTTCTTTATAATCTGATACGTAAAGTATCGTCGAAAGTTGGGCAGGCATTATTGATGTATATATATAAAGACAGGTAAAAGAAAATAGGAAAAGAAAAAAATTTTTTTTTTCATTCAAATTAAAAGGACTAGATAATTTATTATCAGTCACCAGAAATGTCACATGCAAATCATTTTCATAATAAATCGATTTTGTGTAATGTTAATCCAACAACTTTATTTTATAATTAAACGTCAAATTCCAAATGTACCACGCTTGTGTAAATTACAAAATTTATAGATAATCATGTGTTCTATAAATTTTATCATTACTTTCCATTTTAGTAATTTTTTTTTTCGTTTTACATTTCGTGCAAAAAACCCTTAAAAAAAGCTTTTCTTTGAGATTAAAGTTGAGAAATGGAGTAAAAAATATTTTTAACAATAGTAATATATGCAAATTCACGAGAAGAAAATGTTTTTCTAAGTTATTAATGACGGTCAGTTAGGTAGTTTTTGTGTAAAATGTAAAAAATTGGATTTTTTTTTATTATAAGGAGCTTTTTAATATAAAAAACGAAAAAAAAGTATATTAAAATCATTTATTTTTGTAAGTTATCAATATCCTCTCGTATCTACAACTCTTCAATTATACTTGTTAGTTATACAATACTATATGCTAATACTAATTTCTCTTCTCTAGGCGATCTGGAATTATTTTTGATGATTTGGAATTTCTTATTTTTTCAGCTTAGAAATTTTGCCTAAAGTAAAGATAATTATTTTTTTTCTCATACTACCATTACTTATTTTATAACTAATATGTATTGTTTGTCCTTTTTTTTATGTAGGTTTAATAGTAGTTAAAAATTATTTTTGACGATTTCTTAATTTTCGTGATGGACGTCAAATAATATTAATTAATCAGATGAAAACAAGTTGATTATTCATGTGAGTTTATTTTTTGCATAGATAATTTTGTATTCATATAGGATAGATTTATTTTTATGTAGAACAATTATTTTTTCGTGTATAATAGAAATTTTTTTATCAATTTTCATAGATAAATAAATATAAATTTATTTTTTTTTAAATATTTTATGCTGCCATCAAAATTTTTTTTAATATTTTAATTAAAAATAATTTATTTTTTTTACAAATTACTATAGCATAACACTAGTCGAAAAAGGAATATTTGGCCTTAGTAAAATTCGGCCTATATTCGACTAAAATTAAAAATTCGACCTTAATTAGCAATGATCTACGATTAGACATTGGTCGAATAACCAACCATGCTGGTCGAATAGCCATGTCACGCATTACGCGTATCAAAAGTTTAAAAAAGAATCTTATGCATTCTTTTTTAAACTTTTATTCCTTCTTTTCCTCGTCCTTTGGCTCTATAGGCGCGGAAAAAAACAAAAAAAAATTATTTTATTTTCTTTTTAAAAATTTTAATGTGGCCCTTTCCCTTTTCGTAGTAATTCTATGGGAATACTGGTCGAAACCACGCACCGGACTTTGGATAATAAGGTAAATGGGAAGGGAAGTCGTTTTTTTTACTTTAGAACCGGTTTTTTTTACTTTAGAAACGTTTTAACGTTTCTTTTTTTTCTTTTTCTTGCAGGTATTGCCGGATGAAACGAGCTTCGTGATAATAAAAAAACTAAGATTCGTAAGTAGAATCTTAGTAGTTCTTTTTAATATTATGGAACAGTTACTAACCGTTCTTGTTTTTTTTTATAGGTTTCGGGAAAACGAAGGGAAAGGGTAAAACGAAGGGAAAAGGGTAAGACGAAGGGAAAAGAGTAAAACGAAGGGAAAGGGTAAGACAAAGGGGAAAGGGTAAGACGAAGGGGAAAGGGTAAGACGAAGGGGAAAGGGTAAGACGAAGGGGAAAGAGAAAATGAAAGGAAAGGGTAAAACAAAAGGGAAAGGGAAAGTGGGGACGGAAAAAGGAGTACTTTTTTAAGATTCGTAAGTATTATATTACGAATCTTAAATTTTTTTTTTCTTTTTTATTATTATGGAACGGTTTACTAACCATTCCTTTCTTTTTTTATAGGTTCGGGTGGACTTCCGACGAATGGAAAACCAAGATTCGTAAGTAAGTACGAATCTTGATTTAATTTTTTTTCTTTTTTTTAAAAAATATTACGAACGGTTACTAATAACCGTTCTTTTCTATTTTTTAGGTTTCGGATGGGCTTCCGAAGAAGGAAAACCAAGAAACCAAGATTCGTAAGTAAGTACGAATCTTGGTTTAATTTTTTTTTCTTTTTTTAAAAAAATATTACGAATGGTTACTAATAACCGTTTTTTTCTATTTTTTAGGTTTCGGGTGGGCTTCCACAGGTCGAAATTAGTTAAATAGGGTATCAATAGGTTATCAATAGGTTATCAATCGGCTATCAATAGGCTACCCTATTGGTAGCCTATTGAACTTACGCCATAATCCGTCACCAATCGGGCAGGCTGATTGTTAGCCAATTAATAACTTATTGATAACCTATTAGTATCCTATTGGTATTTTTATCAAATTGGTTATCAATAAGGTATTAATAGGTTATCAATAGGTTATAATCAGCCTGCCCGATTGGTGACGGATTATGGCGCAAGTTCAATAGGCTACCAATAGGGTAGCCTATTGATAGCCGATTGATAACCTATTGATAACCTATTGATACCCTATTTAACTAATTTCGACCTGTATTCGATCTTCGGAAAAAGTGAAACCAAGATTCGTAAGTAACTACGAATCTTGGTTTCACTTTTTTTTGTTTTTTTTTAATATATGAACGGTTTACTAACCGTTCTTTCTTTTTTTTAGGATCTGGTGGCTTCCGAAGTATAGAAAAACCAAGTTTCGTAAGTATGAAACTTGGTTTATTTTTATTTATTTTTTAATTTAATATGAACGGTTACTAACCGTTCTTTTTTTACTTTTTTTTTAGGTTCGGCCGTTCGGGTGGGCTTCTGAAGTATAGAAACTCCAAAGATTCGTAAGTACGAATTCTTTGGAGTTTTTTTTTTATATTTTTAATATAAACGGTTAATACTAACCGTTATTTTTTATTTTTTTTTTAGGTTCGGCTCTCGGGTGACTTTTGAAAAATGAAAAAAACCAAGTTTCGTAAGTTCGTACGAAACTTGGTTATTTTTTTTGTTTATTTTTAATATTATAAACGGTTATTAATAACCGTTCTTTTTCTTTTTTTTAGGATCGGATGTTCCGAAGGACAGGAAAATTCCAAGATTCGTAAGAATCTTGGATTTTTTTATTTTTTTAAAAAAATATTACGAACGGTTACTAATAACCGTTCTTTTATTTTTTATAGATTCGGGTGGGCTTCTGTGTTCCGAAGAACGGGAAAATTCCAAAGATTTATAAGAATCTTGGATTTTTTTTTATTTTTTTAAAAAAATATTACGAACGGTTACTAATAACCGTTCTTTTCTATTTTCTAGGATCTGGCGGTGTAACCCGAGAAATCAGGATAATCACGTGAACGGATGAATAGAAGACCGAATGGAACAAGGATAAATAATTAGCTGAAGGATAAATAATTAGCCGATAAAATAATATTTATAGTTTAGTTTAGTTTAGTCACGAGATAGTCATATGATAATACATCTTTATTTTCTTATTGTTCTTAAATTTTTATTAGTAGAAAAGTTAGAAATGGTAGAAATAATTTTCTTAAAATGTATAAATATAGGTGGGATTCGTTAGGAATTCCGCAGTCAGTTTTGACTCAAATTTAATAAAATAAATATTAATTATTAAAAGTTATCTTGAATATGCTCATTGTACGCTTGAGAATTAATTAATATTATTATTAAGTCCAGAAAAGTAAAGAAAAGGGAATTATTCTCGTTTTGTTGTATGAAATATAATAAGAAGATAGGAGAACTCTCGCAGTTTATAAGAAATGAAGTGGTAATATTTGAAAGAATAAATATTACAGGAAGCATAATATTTTGGGAATATTATGAATAAGTGGTAGTATTGAGAATAAATACTACGGACAAATGAGAAAGGAAGCGAGAAGTTAAAGGAAAAATAAAATCTAAACCAAGCAAAGTAACGAGAAATAAAGTTAAATGAGAAAGATGTGTTTATCCACGGGTGGCAGACATGGGTGACAGCGGACTTCTGAAGAAAGGAAAATCAAGAAACCAAGATTCGTAAGTAAGTACGAATCTTGGTTTAATTTTTTTGTTTTTTTTTAATATATGAACAGTTCTAACCGTTCTTTTCTTTTTTTTTAGGATCTGGCGGGCTTCCGAAGAACGGAAAACCAAGAAACCAAGATTCGTAAGTAAGTACGAATCTTGGTTCTTTTTTTTGTTTTTTTTTAATATATGAACGGTTTACTAATAACCGTTCTTTTCTTTTTTTTAGGATCGGGTGGGCTTCCGAAAAATGAAAACCCAAAGATTCGTAAGTACGAGTACAAATCTTTAATTTTTTTTTATTTATTATTATTACGAATGGTTTACTAACCATTCTTTCTTTTTTTAATAGGTTCGGGTGGGCTTCCGAAGAACGAAAACCAAAAGATAAAGATTCGTAAGTACGAATCTTTATATATATTTTTTTTTTATCATTTTGGAACGGTTTACTAACCGTTCCTTTCTTTTTTTATAGGTTCGGGCGGGCTTTTGTGTGGAAAAACCAAGATTCGTAAGTACGAATCTTGGTTTATTTTTTTTTGATTTTTTTTTTTAATATTAATGAACGGTTACTAATAACCGTTCTTTCTTTTTTTTTAGGCTTCGGATTGGCTTCTGATCTTTGGAAAAGTGGAACCAAGATTCGTAAATACGAATCTTGGTTTATTTTTTTTGATTTTTTTTTTAATATTATTATGAACGGTTACTAATAACCATTCTTTTTAGGTCTCGGGTGTCTCGGATGTCTTCCGAAGAACGGAAAAAACCAAAGATTCGTAAGTAAGTACGAATCTTGGTTTTTTTTCTTATTTTTTTTTAATATTATGAACGGTTACTAACCGTTCTTCTCTTTTTTTTATAGGTTCGGGTGGATTGCTAAAGAATAATCAAAGATTCGTATATACGAATACATGAATCATGTAATTGTGGAATTGTATTTGAATTAGCAATATTTTTTGTAAATTAGATAGATGCAATAATAATAATATAATTATAAAGTATTTAAGCATTAATAAATACATTTATTTAATAAATTTGATAAAAAAAATCAAAATAAATTCATAAATAAATAGGTTGTTATTAGACTATAATTCGGCTTAAAGTTTTAAGGTCGAATATTGGTCAATTTAAACCTAAATAATGGTCGAATAATTAGTCCGAATTTGGGATGATTGGCACCCTAAATGCGCCCAAAAATTTGACCTCAATTTGACACAGGTTAGACCATTATTCGACCTATATTCGACCTGGTCAAATTTAGGCCGAATTGTCCTTTTTCGACTAGTGTGAACGTATAATAGTTTGGGATTTAAGTATCAGTTGCTTCATCATCATCATCAGATAGCATGTTTGTTTCTTCTTCTTTCCCCCTCCCCCTCCCTCTCCCTCTCCCCCTCCCCCTTCCTCTTCCTCTCCCTCCTCTCCCTTTTTCTTTTTCTTTTTCTTCTCTTATTTCTATTTTTTTTTTCTTTTTTTATTTTAGTAATATCAGCAACTGTAACCTGTGTGATATTTCTTGCTCTTCTTCCAATAGTTGTATAACTTTCTGTTAAAAAAATTTCTTGATTTGCTATTGTTTGTAATCTCTTAATTCCAATATCATACACAATAATTAATTGATTAACTCCATTATCATTTAAATTGTTACAGAATTCAAATACTGGATTTTTAAGAGGATTTAAAGATTCAAAAGCATTTATCAATAAGTGTGCGAGCTCCCGCCAAATCTTTTCCTTTCGAGATTGAACATTACGTGGTCAGGAACTTTGAACAGAATCTCCAATGTAATCACAAATCAGCATTTCTGTTAGTTCCTTTTCTAGTTGAGTAGCTTTTATTCTTAATTTCAACTCTTCCCCATCTGCCAGAATTCTTGTTACATTTTGTTTTACAAATTTTACTCCAAATGTTTCTAGTGCTTCGTCATATGCAAAAAAATGTCCAGGATTTGTTAAATTAATGGATGGTGCTGTACGAAGCATTTTACGAAGTAGAGGATTATTTTCTATGCAATGTATATGATACGTTACAGATCTAGCATAATTTATTTGATTTACCGGTGTTACCCCTAGTCACGTGTAGAGTTACAACTTACTGCGCCAGAAGATTATGTGGAAAATTAGGATCTACTGTGCCCAACTGTGCCAAGCCGACCTAGCCGCAGCCTACTTAGCCTATTATTTCTATTATATTTATTATATTAATTATATTTAATATAATCGATATAATTATTTTATTTATTATATTTATTATATTAGTTATATTTATTATATTAGTTATATCTATTATATTTATTATATCTTTATATGTAGTAACTTTTATATAAATAACGTTGGTATTTTCCCTCATTATAAGTTTAGTTCCTTCAGTTCGAATTAGTTTACCTTTAGTTCCTTAATTCTTATTCTTGTAATTATAAAGTTCTATAATAAAGTATAACCTTTTACACTATAAACGAACTCCCTATATTAAGCGTGTCTTGTTTGATTGGATTTCAGTCATAGTTAAACGTACTTAATCTTCCTGACTGCAAATCATAGTTAATCTATTCAACGTACCGAATCAGTTAACACCGGCAATAGGAAATAAAGGTGAAAAAGCTTTTAAACTTTCATGTTGTAAATCAAATATTCCCCATCTAATACCAAACCAATGTGCACGCCAATAACTAGCCCATTGAAAATATAAATACCAAACTTTTACACAATTATTTTCTTCTTTTAAAATATTATCTAATGTCTGTTTTTTCTTTTTTTACATATATATGAATTGCTATTCCTACGGAAATCCAAATCAATTCCAATACTCTTGAAGTTGCTCTGAAATCTACACCTTTCTCTAATTTATCTAGAAATCGTACACCTAATATTCCTGCCATATTGAATATTCTGTAACCAGAAAAAATTGTAATTAATGCCATCATCATATCCTTATTGGTATGCCATTGTCCAAGGATCATTTTTGTTTTTTGATTTGTTTTACAATAACTAATACCTCATCTAAAAATAGCTTCATCCGCAACTACATTAATATATTCATTATTTTCCATACCAATTTCATTTTTATACATTTCTAGACATTTATGCACAGCGGAATCACTTGATGGTAGATCTCCAGCATCAAGAATTATAACATTAGGAGGCGGAAGATTAAAACTAACTTCAAAATGTGTCATAATTTGATTACATATATCATCTTCATTAAAATCTGAACGATAATTAGGAGTGAAATTTTCATTAAACGTAAGTAATTGTTCAAAAACTGAATTAAAAATATTAAATGTTTGTTGTGAAAAATTATTTTGCCCAAAAAGTTTTTGCTTATTTTCGTCTTGTATTTCAATAATTTCAGGTAATTCATTAGGTAGTTGGTATTGAAAGAGCATCCGTAATGTAGCGTGTGAATTTCCTCTAACAGCATCAAAAATGTTTCCATAACCAAATGTAGTTTCTTTAAAATCCACATTATCAATAATACCAAGATTCCAAATATTCTTTTCATGGCAAATTCGATCAGTTGGATCTACTAAGAGAGCACGAATTTTTTTCAAATTTCGTTCATGTCTTTGAGAGTGGCTTGTAATATTAACAACTTCTAAAATTCCCTGCAATGATGACAAAAGTTTTGGTTTTCGGCAAAGACTTGTCATTGTTCGAGGTAACCAAATTTTCCATCCTTTAAATGCAATGTTTAAAATTATTGAAATAAAAAATGTGGTTTGTTTAGTAATTTTTTCATAATTTAAAGGTTTTAATGGTTTTTTACGATATTTTCTTTGTCTATCTATAATTTTTTTTTTGTTTCATATAAAGTTTTTAAAAGACCATCATAAAATTGTACTAAACATGAAGGAAATATAGAATGATATTCTTCTATAGAAGTAGGTGATTCAAGTAATTTTTTGTGAATTTTTAATTCATTTTTCGCGAGTATTATTGAATGTGCTAATGCTTCTCCAAATTCAAAAAAATGTTTTGACGTAAAATTCTTAGGATTTAATTTTTTATCAAAATTGTAATTAAATTTGACTAAAATAAGAATAATAAGAATTATAAATAAAGAAGGTACTTCATTTTTTATATTTTGTACTGATAGTAGCATTGATGATGTAGTCTCAGATTTTTCTTGAGTATTAATAATACATAAAATAGGAGCTAAATGTGCTAAAATTTTTTCTTAAAATGCTAAATTATCAGAATTAGCAATATTAAGAATCCAATATCCAATTACTTCTAATGCCTTTTTGGTATCGTTTTTATGATGTGACAGGTTATCACAATTTGGATCTTTTTTTATACCTTATCCAACACGTTGATAAATATGCCCACCCTTTTCTTCATAACAATTCATACATATATATCGTGCCTGTTTACTCGAATTTGTTGGAATTACAAAAGAATGGTATGTTTGCAATGCACCACATTTCATTTGCCTTATACAAGGTACCTGAATATTTTTACCTATAACTTTATATGAGTGATTTTCACAATTAGGACCACGACTAAAAAAAATTTTATTTTTATTACAAAATAAACATCTGCGTCTATGAATAATACTTTCCATATAATCTATAGTTTATTTTAAATTTGATGAATGCAATTGATTTTGATCATATAAAAAATGCGAATAACAAACACCTAAATCTTCAATTAAAAAATTTTTTGCTTTAACTTCTTCATCGTCAATTTGCCAAGTTCCAATCATTTGCCAAAGTCATCTTAATTTTTTTTTAGAGTTGCACCGCTGAATTTTACCATCTAACATATCAATTACAACGCATGGAGTTAAATTTTCATTATTTGGTACTTTAGTAATTATTTCATCACGCTCATCATCAGATTCTGTCTCAGAAAAATTACTTCCTATATCACTCAGATTCTCCCAATTGTCTTCTTCCTCTGAAATATTTTGTTGAACTAATTTTTTTGCATTTGTAAGCATATTAAAATCTAATTCAAATAAAGATTTTAAAGATTCATTTTCCTCTACATTATCGAAACTCTCATTTTCATCATATTCACTATAAAAAGTTTCATTCTTATCCGTTAAACTTTCCTCTAAATTCTCATATTCTAAGCTTTTCTCTAAATCCATTATATAAATCTAAAAAAAAAAATTTTTTTTTTAAGAAAAAAACACGTTATATTTTACTAATTTATTGTTTAAAACTTTAAATTTCTTGTTATTTTTGGTAAATTTCAAGTTTTTCTTATCTTTTATTATTTTTAATATCAAAAATACAACAACTTCCAGTGAAGATTAAAGTTGAATAACAAAGAGTATGAGAGATTTTTTTTAATAAGGTTATAGAAGCGGTCAATATGTTCATTTTTTATTATTTAAGTTAGATCGATCATATTGTGTAAATTTGGTGTTACATATGATTTAATGTTTTTTAATTTAACGGAATTTAGGCTGGCATTACGGAATTGGCCAGAATTAACAAAAATTTGGCCAGAATTATAAATTGTTGATCGGCAAATTTAACCAGATTTAATTAATTTTGGCCAACTTTAATTATATATTTGTATTATACATTTGAAGAGGGTACTGCGCCATAAATTTTTTTTTCTCGACCTTAATAAAAAAAATTTGCCTTTTTTTATTGTGTCATTTCCAGTGACTGTTATTTTAGATAAAGATAAAAAATAATCAGTTATTTTTTTTCATTATCAATGTGAATTTTTTTTTTTTTTTTTATCATTATCATCTGTGAAATGTATTTTTTTAGAAAATAACAACGAGAAAAAAATTAGAAATAGAAATATAGCGCTATTATTTTTTCAAAAATCACAGAATCATATGATTTTTTTTTTATACAAAATTTTATCGATAGCCACACTTTTGAAAAAATTTTTTACTAAACAAAAAAAGAAATTGTAGCCACACTTTTTTGAGTCACTTTTTTTTTAGGGGGAAAAAAAAAAAATTTTTTTTCATTTTCATTTTAAATTTTTTTTTTTTAAAAAAAAATATATAATAAAAAGATCAGCAAAGATCAACAAAATCGAAATGAATGTAAAAATTTATTAATTGATGCCATTAAGTTAACGTGCAATGAAAGTGGCACAAAAGTGAATAATTTTCAATTTTATTTCTGTGATATCAAAGAAGCAATATTGCGTCTATAGCTATAGCAATAGCAATAGCAATAGCAATAGCAATAGCTATAGCAATAGCTATAGCAATAGCTAATAGCTATATAGCTATATAGCTATAGTATAAGATTCAACTACGAAGTTCACATGGTGCATTCCCAAAAAGATGAAAATCTGCATGAAGATCAGAGGACAAACTACAAATTAAGCGAAAAAGTGAATAAATAGGAAGGTCATGCAGGATGATCACCACTTCAGAAATATACTATCGCCAAATAATAATTCTTCCAAGTTGTCCTATGTGTGAAGAGGATGAAGAAGATTTCAATCATATCTGGTTTTGTGAAGAAAGACGAGAGGATATGGATGTTTTAATTTCAGGAGTACAAAATTGGCTTCTTTTAGAAATTAATTAAATTTTAGATCCTATTAATCATATTACTCTTGAACATATTAAAAATCTCAATGATATTTGGAAACTTGAAGTATCAGAGGATCACATAACTTTCATAGATTTAATTAAAGGTTTCTTTCCTTGTTCGTTAATTAATTTTTTTAAACAATTATTATCTATGAAATCAAAAGTTGAAATTTTGTCATATAATTTTAGGAATGAAATTTTGGATAAATCTATGATTTTTTGGAAAGTGAGGTGTAATAAACTTAATGAAATTGATAGAGGTTTGGGAATTGATAAAAATGTTAAAAAACAACATTTTGGTAAAGAACAGTTTATTGACAAAACGCGTAAATCAAAAAATAAGAAATACTTTAATCTACAAAGTCTTCAAAGTCATATTTATTTTGGGGGTAATACAATAGATTACTATAATATTGTTGATTACGGTAGTGTTTCGTAGTATTATTTTTATTATCTTTGATGTTGTAGTAGTAATTAAAGGAGTTGTGGTGAGTTTTTATATAACATTACCGAAGTCCATACGAATAGTAGTAGTTATGCCGCCTTATGCGGATAGTTTAGTGAACCTATTTGGGTGAGCAGGATGGTAGATAGTTCTTTTGAACATAAAATCTTAAGTCCCTAATAATATTATAGTATTAGTTCGATCGTGTTCTTTACTAAATGTTATATAATGTAGATCTTTTCCTTTTTTGTAATTTTTCTTATTTCTAAATAAAGTTGACCGTTAAAAAAAAAAAAAAAAAAAAAATAATAATTCATCCAAAATTTCTATTATGTTAGTTTATTAAAAAAAAAATAAAATTCATAATATTTAACAAAAAAAAATTAAAAAATAATAAATTATTTAAAAATAAATACAAATAAAATTTAACTAAATACTTTATTAATTCATAATTTAATCTGTTACAATTTAATAAATTACACTTAAAACTATTAATTATGATTTTTTAAATATTTCTATTGAGTAATGCATTTTTTTTCCAACAGAATGTTAAAAAAACTTTCAAATAATAAAAAAAAGAACTACTGCTTGTATATAAAGTAGAAACATTACTCTATATGCTTTCAAAACTATTCAGCTTACCTAACTTAAAAAACTGATGGGAAAACTGATTGGGAAACTAACATAGTTTGCGAAAGAAAGAAATATTTTTATCGTTATAAATAAATTAAATGCATATCATTGATATTTGGCAATTCGATGTTAGATTTTGGTCATACTATAACAAGTAATTCTAAATTTATAAAATTGCTTTTTATATTTAAAAAAAATTACTAAGAATAGTTAAAATTAAAAAATAGCAATATATATGCTAGATTTATTAGTAAATGATTTACTTAATCAGGCAACTGTTTGCCTATCAGTAACAGTTTGATGGTGAACGACAAAGATTATAGCTGTAAAACCAAACAGTTTGACGGTAATGGCAAAGGTTATGATGAAATTGGTAAAATATTTGACTGTCACAGTTAACCTTAAACGTCAAACAATTTAACCCTCAGCATTAAATTTCTGTCCAGTCTGGCACGCCATATTTTAGCAATGATTTTAGTAAATATTTAGTTTTTGAGGCAACGCATAGTATAAAAAGTCGTAGGTTAAGTTCAACAGGTTAACTATATTCAGAAAAAAATAAATAGCAGATCGTTTTAATCTTGTTAAAAATCAGGATACGAATTTTGAAAATAAAAAAATTTTAGGATAAATATTTAACCGTTATTTATTATTATTAAACCAACCATATTATCGTATTTATTTATATTATTAATAAAGTATTATTTTGTCAATATCTAAGGTGGCAAACGTGACTTATCACGGGCTTAGGTATTACAATGTTTATTAAAAACACGGAAGAATAACATTAATTAAGTGATATTTCCCATTTTGTTAGATGTCTGTAACCATCACGCAGAACAAATTTCTCCAATTTTTCAATCTTTCCCTCCAGAACCTTATCTGGTGCAATGCCTGAAAAACAGTTTGAGAATTTTTTCGTCTTTTTTATTAGGAGAAATTAAAGGTTCTTCCAAGGTTATTTTTTTTGGTAAGCATTGTCAGGTATTTGCTGCATTCGTGCACAATTATTCAACAAGTCATAAACACGACGAGATGAAAATATGGTATTTAAAGCCATTGTCTTTGCAGCATTAGGAATCCTGTCTTTGGAATCTTTGATTTCCTGAATCGCTTCTGGTGACAATATCGTTGCACCTGCTCTCTATAAAACTCACTACTAATACGAGGCATAAAAGATCTTTTGGGGATACTATGTATCAGAAATGCGAGTAGTATATATACAGTAAATATCGAAATTTTTAATATACATCAAAAATCACAGAATCTTGTTTATTGATAATTATCAATACCTATCACAGAGTTTCAAAATTTACCACCCAATAATTACCAATAAAAATCGCAAAGTTTTGATACTTGTTGATAAGTATTGTAGTAATCCTATTGATAATTACTGATTAAATTTTTTTTTTGCGCTTGTCATTCAATAACTCATAATTACAAAATTTTTATTACGTAATATAACCAAGAGATAACATGCTCGATGTACACATTATATGGGATTCATCTATAATAGGCGAAGGGAAAAACTGGGCAGTTCACCAAATAATAGATACTTCACTAATTGCGTGATAGCACAACCGAGAAATTAAATAAAGTTGTCAACCATGCTTTATATCTCGCAGATAGGTACGAGAAAATTAAGGGCGATTATTGTCTATTGAAACAGCAATATTATAATGTTTCTAATAAAAATATAAATTTGAGGAACGAATTAGAACAAATTATCATTTCGTCAAAGAAGTTAAGTAAAGAGGTAAAACAATTACTAACCAACGCAAAGAATGTTTCGAATCTTGAACGGCAGATAGCATTTGATAAACAACATATCCAAAGTCTAACGACGGAATTGGAAAGGCTTAAGTCACAATATCTTGATATACAATCCACCGCATCACAGCTTAGGCAAATTCGATTGCTAGTGAAAAGAATTAGATGTGCTTAATTTGAGACTAAAAGAATTAGAATTTATTTTATCATCAAAAATAACGGAAATACATACCTTAGAATCTAAACTTTCATCAAAGAATTGCAAAATTGTGAGGCGGAACTTTCGTCAAAGTCATTTGAGTTACAGACACTCAAAACTGGATGTGGTGTGTTCAAACAATATGTATCCAATATGGTCAAACAGTCTTCGATAAAAAAATATCATACGCAAAGCCCCATTCCAGAGAATCAGAATAAAGAAACGTTAGGGGCTGGTATTACCGGCTATTCATTTTTATACTCTGCCTCAGTTAAACGTAACACAATAATAATTTACGTTGTTCATATTCTGGATATGTAAAAACAAATTAATATTATTAATACGGAACATATACGTTAAAGCCAAGTGCGATTATTTTCCGATGCAAAAAATCATGTACGGGACAATAACCCAATTAATTCTTTTCCTATTGAAGAAACATTATCACATACTCATAGTCCTCTTCAAAGTTCAGATGAAACCCCAAATGAAATCGCCCTATTCAGAACTTGGTAATTATCTGCATTTTTATATTAAATGATATTTATTCTTTTTAGGCGCAATTTTCAGAGTTGTAATACACTTTAATTACTTTAGTTATAACTAATGGATTGGAAATAAATATTATGATTTTCTGCGATAATTTTTCAGTTCAGGTCTTTTCAACTTTTATTAGCTCATGATTAAAGTTACAAAATTTTTTATTTATATTTAATAAGATCAATAAGATTAAAGAGAAGGATATACATATAAATATTATCACAACGATTTACATGTCATAATATCAATCTGACTATCACCTTCTATTTCTCGTAGACGCTCTCTAAGACGCTTTCTAAGATCTACGCGTTGAGTTTCAATTCCATCAAGTTCGACATTCTTTGCAACAAAAAGGTGATCGTTTAATTTGTTTATTTTGGCATTCAATCCGTTTGCTGTTAGAATAAATTTCTTGACTGTGTCCCAATGAATTGCATAAGAAATACCATTCTCATCCGTACGAATTGTTATACCAATAGAATACCCTTTAGTATCATATACTGGAGATCCTGGAGTAATTTTTTTGGTGGTACCTTGATATTTGATGATTTTACTTGAATTTATCTCAAAAATTTCCGTGATATTTTGATTAAATGTATACTGCTTATGTTGTTTCATATCACTGTGAAATTCCTCGCCGAACTATAAAGCATTTAATGGATCTAAGTTAAAAAAATAAGAGTTCGGAATTTTTTTCCATAAGTACTTACATGGATTAAATGTATTTTACTTCCAACGGCAATTTCCTCGCCGAACTATAAAGTATTTAATAGATCTAAGTAAAAAAATAAGAGTTCGAATTTTTTCTTTTCATACTTACATTAATTGACTGCACATATTCGCCTGAACCGTTGTTTATGCGTACTGCTCTATCAATTTCCATTCTATTTGTATGAAAATGAGAGCCAATTGTTGGCTCTCTTTTAGTCTCCATTTTCATGATCAATAAATCTGGATAATTTTTCTGAATTATTGGAATTACAAATTATTAATGTCACGTCTCATTTTTATATTGAAGCATGGAATGTACAGCATATTCGTCTTTAGATAATACCTTTAGTTCATGGTCATCTGGAACGGTACGATAACGGAAAGCAATTTCAGGAGGACCATATGTGAGGGGTTCGGTATTGCTTGGAGATGTAAACTCTATGCCCGCCCCAAAAATATCATTCTCATTGGGTAATACGTCAGAAGTAGTTACAATCCAACCAATATCATAATGAAAACCAGAGCCGATATATATTCCACTGCGAATTCGACAAACACCGTATGCTGTTTTTTTTTTAAGAAGTGTTTTTATCAGATTATACACTTCCGCATCTTCAAATGTACCATTTTCATCAAGTAATTTTGTTATTTCTAGTTCAGAAAAAGTATTCATTTGTTATTTAAGTTTGAAATCAGCAAAAGTATTTTCTTTAAATAAATAATCAATACAGTCGTACCATTACATCATATCATCATGAGTGTTGCGGTTAATAAAAAAGAATGTGAAAATAATAAATAGGATACCTTTATTAAGAAATTCAATGGTTTATCATAACCATGTTTCATTACGATCTACTATAAGTCCCGCAGTACGTTTCAATATTATTAGTAATCAACAAAATGATTAGTAATCGGCAATTCGGCAGAACTTACCGACTAAATTTACTTATCTAGCAAGCGAAAAAAGATATATATATATATATATATATCAAAAAAAAATTCACTAGCACGAAATGCCCGGCCCGGGTGAATTTTGAAGAAAATTTGCCGGCCCAAACCCGGATCCGGGTCCGGGTCGAGTTAAGGTTTCCGGGTTCCGGGTCCCGTTTGCAGACCGCATATATGTGTATGACAAACAAATTTTGCATGTCAATCATCAAAAATCACAAAATAGAGAAAATTTCTTAATAATATTAAATATACAAATTTCAAAAGTTATTAAGAAGATTAAGTTTGGCTACTTTGCAAGTTTACTTAGGATGACAAAGAAATGGCAAAAGTAGTTTTAAATATCACTTAATTTTTCGTTAAAACCAACTTGAAATGATCGGCATATGTTTATTTTCTAGATATGATAGATATGTTAGTTAGTATAGCAAAGCTAATAACGTCATTATTGCTAATTAAATTTTTTCCTAATTGGTATACTGATAGAATTAAGTTTAAGAAAATTTTTAAAAATATATACGAATATTTTTAATTTGGAACAATCGTAATCATAAATATCAAAACCTACAAGTATACATTTTATCTATTACAAGGGGACCAAGGTACCACGCATACAGATTTTTATGAATCTAAGTTAAAGAGAAAAAAGATTCAATTTCTTATCAAAGAAATACCTACGATAGAACAAATTAAAAATTGTATTTTTCAATTTTCAAAGATCATTTTTATCTGATATGTAATATAGAAAGAGAAGAATTTATCATGTTTGGACATGTAATCAAAGATCAGAAGAGAATTTTATATTAATTCAACAAATAAAACAAATTTTAATTGATAGTATTAATGATCAAATAGAAAATAAGCATTACATGTAGAAGATATTGATCTGTCAGACAATTCGGCTCATATCACTAATTAAATTTTAGTGACAAACATGAAATTTGATCGGACACATGATCAAAATAAACATCAAATTTGTGATAAATTCGAATAATACATAATGACATTAATGACGATTTTACTCAATTGTTGAAAGTTACGTTGGGGTCCCGTTTCCTAGTATAAAAATATATTGCGAAACGATTTTTTATATTAAAACACTTAGAAAAAAAAACGTTTTTTATCAAAGATATAATATTAATTTAAAGTTTTATTCATTTATAATTTGGATTAAAATGTAAGTGAAAAATATAAAAATTGACACTAAATAAAATAAATTATAAAAATTTTTTATTGTTTAGTGTATTTTTTTTTTTTAAAAAAAGTATTTTAACATGAAAAGGGAAAAGAAAAGGGAGAGAAATTTGTAGTAAGTTTACAGTAAACTGATCACGCTACACAAGTCACGTGAGATTAAATCACTGAAGATCAAAATTTTATTTGTCCCACATCTAAACAACTAGTGAACAGGAAAAAAACTCTTTCCCCTTTTTTTATTTTCGTTAGTTTTCCGCAGTAATTTTGCACAAGTTTAATTTTTTTAGTTTCTATTTGAAACGCCAAAGGGGGAGAGGCCCAAATGGGCATCTCTGTTTTATACGAGGTTTTTAGTTCTTTTTATAACCTATATTATAAAGGAATATGACTTCTACACCCTATATTGAAATAGACTGGTCTTCCACTTCACAACATCCTTTTCCTCAACTCGGTGATCCAACACCACCTGAAAATGACTCAGATAAAATATTACATAATACTGAGCTGCCTACAGTACTCTCTTCTAAGGATATTTTTTTCCTTGATATTGATGATATTTATCCTTATACATACTCAACTCTTCACCTCGACGAAGATGAAATGGAAGATACCTATGATGATGAAGATTACTTTGAACAGTTACTACATAATGAAATAAATGCTGAAATAGAAGAAGTTAGCTATGGAGGAAATAATATACCTTCATTTTCCAACACTCCTTTAACTCCCATACAGGACAATATTCCTTTACCACCTTCGGATATTGCGCCTATCTCAGAAAATTTACTCAAAGACGGGAAAAAAACTACCCTCTTGGTCTCCCTGGAAAAATTTCACGTGACTACGCCAAAATGATCAGGTTATAACAAGATTTATGAAATCTGCCGATCTAGGAGTTTCTTATTCAAGCTTGCTGATCGTGATCAAAACACCAATGAAATTCATTTGAAGATATACATGAATGATTATCATATGAAAACTAAACCGATTAGTTATAACAACACAAGTTTGTTAGTAGTATATAAATCCCAGTTCTGGCTCACTTTTCTCGGAGTCCAATCCTGGTTACCTTTTTCTTGCTACCAACTCATTGCTCCCCCACCGGCTGTGGGTCCAATTCTAGTCACCTTTTTCTTGCTACTCCCATTACTCTCACACCGGCTGTGGGTCCAATCCTGACTACCTTTTTATATTTTTTACCTACTTATATCCTACTTATCTCATAATCTAAACCGTTTATTAATATTTTCACCTACTTATTTCATAATCTAAATCATTTATTAATATTTTCACCTACTTACCCCAACCGAACAAGAAATAGGATTTCAAAGCCAACGGAGCCAAAAAAGGTAAGGAAATATTAACCCATCCAGGAAACCAGCCATGGGGTCAATAGAGCGGAATAGCAAGGCAAGCAATTTCTCTTATACCGAGAAAAAATGTAATTGAATAAAAGATTCATATATAAAAGGTTTACAAGATGTCACAATACAGACCATCACTAAGACGTATACTAGGTCAGTTTGAACTCAACATAGAAGAATGGGTAAAGGAAATAATGTGGTATTTAGATATAGCATATTTAAAAGCTTTAGATTCCGAATTAGGCAAAGAAAGTATGTTAGTATCTGGATTAGAAGAGCTAGTAGAAATATTTGATGAGATGTTAGAAGGTGATGATATATGGATACATCCATCACTTTTATCACGAATAAGATATTCTATTCTACCAGATGAGATGGCAATATATGAAAGATTTTCAGATATCATTAAGAACTTCTCAGAGGATAAAGAATTAGCATATGCATTATTAGACTTAGTAGAAATATTATCAAAAAAGAAACCTTCAACATTCAACATTATAGATTACAATATACAAAGAATATTCACAAATCCTAATGATGAATATAGAAATGAATTCAGCATCTACCATATTAAAGGAGATGAAGATATGGACGAAGACACAGATGAAGACATAGATGAAGTAGAGCAGAATGAATTCAATGAATACTATCAGAATCTTGCACCGACCACCAAGAGTCAGCTGGATAGACTAAAAAATGAGTTGGCTATAACTCTATGTGATGAATGTCTTATGCCAATAACACAGGTCGAAATATAATATACCGGTCATCAATCGGTCATATAACTGATTGGTACCTGATTGGTAGCTGATCTGTTACTGATTCATTCATTCAGATACCAACCGGTCATCAATCAGGCATTTATTTCAATCGGCTACACATCAGTTGTATGACCGATTGGTGCCGATTGGTGACTGATTGGTGCCAGTTTAACAATCGGTAAACAATCAGCCATCTGTCATCTATATTGGAAGTTGACCGATTGGTTGCTGATTGGATATTGTTGACTATCAGTCATCAATCGGCTATCAGCAGGTTGAATTATTGTCAATCGGGTACCAATCAGGCATATGTCCGATTGATACAGATTACAGCTATTTGCGAAATAACGGACCACTTACAGCTATTTGCGAAAATAATGGACCACCTAATTCATTTTCGACTGCGTATGAAATTTTCATACGCAGTCATACGCATGGTAATATCTGCCCAGACCATCAAACTCATTTTTTGAGTTTTTCATATGTAATCATCCGCAGTTATATCACAATAATTTTAGCAGTTAACTATGCGTATATGACTGCATATGGCTGCGTATGAAATATTCATACGCAATCGAAAATCGAATTAGCTGGTCCGTTATTTTGCAAATAGTTGTAATAGATGATTTGTATGTAGCCGATTGATGCTCATTCAATAAATGTGCTTTATGATTTTATCTGATCTAAGACTTATCGAAGAATAAAAATTCGATACTACTGGCCGACTTATTTTAACTGTTACTAGTAAACCGAACAATGATGGAAATCATAATAAAAATGTATGTACCCACATTCTTTTATATTGCATAAGCTAGTAAATGATTTATTCTAAATAATAAACAATTTTGTCACCAATTGTATTAAAAGATTTAATAATTCTCCTAATTACCCACTGAAAATTTATCATTTGACTATACATGATGAAATAATGTGTACAAAATGAACAAGGGAATATACAAGGAATGATATTTAATAAAGAAAAAATAGGCAGAAAGTCGAAGATTTTTATAAAAAAGAATATCGTTGGATGATTAAAGAAATAATTGAAAAAAGAAATATTACAATAATATTATTTGAAGGAAGTATTTTTAGAAAAAAAAAATTAACTGTATGTACTAATTAATATACATAAAATTCGCAAAAGCAGGGGAGGGGGGATCGGTTATTAGTGAAAAATAGGTAAATAGAATACAAAATATAGGAAATCACCACCATCACAACACCACCACAATCACTACCATCAATCGTCCATTTCAAGATAATCATCGTCAGAAAGTTGGTCAGAAGGTTAGCCAGAAGGTTGGTTGGAAGATTGGCCGGAAGGTTGTTGGTTGGAGGATTGATCGGAAGGTTGTTGGTTAGAGGATTGATCGGAAGGTTGTTGGTTGGAGGATTGATCGGAAGGTTGTTGGTTAGAGGATTGGTCGGAAGATTGGTTAGAAGGTTGGTTGGAAGATTGGTTGGAAGGTTGGTCAGTACTTGTTAATAAAACAGTCTCTTCCATTTCTTCCTCCCCTTCTCCAATGTCAGCATCATATCCATCATTAAAGGACTTTTCACTTTCTGCAAATTTCATCAAGTCATACTGCTGGTCTTGACGCTGGTCCAGCTGCTGGGTGACTGCGATCTTTAACTTTCCTTTATATCCGGAACGAGTCCAATGCAGCGCCAACAAAGGCGCCGCCGGTTCATTATTACAAAAACAATTGCCCGTAACTCGCTCACGTAATTTTCTATTATTTGGTTGTTCGGTTCTTAATCGGTCAATATATTCACGCAAAAATAATCGTAACTTAAAAAAATTAAAATAGTTGGTAAAATTAAAAATAGTTAGAAATAGTTAGTAAATAAATTAAAAATAGGTAGAAATAGTTAGTAAAATTAAAAATAGTCAGAAATGGTAAAATTAAAAATAATAAAAGCAGGAAGAAATACTCACTGTGTCAGATCTCCACTTAAGATCTTTAACAATAATATTGTTTCTCCTGTTTTCGCAATCAGTCTCGGATTCCTCGGGTGAATGGTAAGCGTTATTGTCAATTATTAATTGTAAGTCTTCGTCCTTAAATTTCTTGACTAATGAATTTTTCACCATCTGTAAATGTTTTATTAGTCTTCCTCTTTTTAATCTTTTCTGTATTAGATAAGAAGTTAGTATTAAGCAAATATATACACTGTACAAAACTTTATTTACTCACGTCGTGGCGTCTGGAATTGAAATGTTTTCTTTTTTCTTGCAGTTTTTTTCTTGACGATGACCAATTCTTTTTAAGGTGCTCTTCACGTCGATGATGATGAAGGGAGTGAATTATATCATATAAAATTTCGTTAGAAATAGGAAATATATTATTATTAATATTTTCCATTATACTAGGTATAATATCATTAATAACGCGATTTCGCTGATTAGTGAATGTTTGACCCAAATCAATCCTTCTCCCTTCTGGTAACGCATCATACTTCCAAATAACTTCCTTCTATATAAAATCAACAATATCAGTTAATAAATATATATAAAATTAATTTGAGATATCCTTATTTACCCTTAAGGCTTCTCTTAGATCTTTTGGCATATCACTTTTCGTCAAATAGAAGGGAGTATTTGAACTATTTGAGCTATAGGAGCTGTCCGAATCACTTGAATCGTCTGAACTTGATTGGACTGGGGCTTTTCCCTTTGCTTTATCGCTGATGGCTTTTCTGGAATTTTTGTCGCCATCGTTAGTATTTTTTTTTTTGACGGCCTTTTTAGTACCCCTGTATTTTTCATTAGTAGCACTGGTTACAGCGCTTACATCTTCTTTTTCATTAGTGGCGCTGGTTACAGCGCCAGCGCTTTCATCTTCTTTTTCATTAGTGGCGCTGGTTACAGCGCTTTCTTCACCTTTTTCACTAATACCGCTAGTTACAGCGGTGTCGCTTTTTTCCATTTTAATTGTTATATCCTCATCTGACGATATAAGAATTGGTTCTTGTTGAGAACCAGCCTGTGAAGAATCCCGTGAAGAAACAGCCCATGAAGAAACAGCCCGTGAAGAACCTGGCACCCCATAGGGTTCATTATTTTGCTGTTCTTGTTGTCCTTGTATAATATTCGCAATTTTTTCAAAAAAATATTTGGCTTGTTGGGTAAAAGCTATTAATTTAGATAATCATTAGTTTTTAGTAATATCCTGATATCTGCTGTCCGCCGATCAACTTACCCAATAGCTCGTCTACTTTCTCTAAATCTTTCTTATTGGACATATTTAATTCAAATTTTTTAAATTTTTTTAAAAAACATAAAAATATCCACAGTATAGAAAGAAATCAGTATTTTTTTTTCAGATCGATTATTTTCATTATTTTTAACAATTTTAACAATTTTCAATTGTTCTAACAATTAACAATTAAATGATTAATAAATTTAATAAATTAAAATCTTGACAATTAATCATTAGACTAATGATGTAATGATGTAATATTATACGCGAAATTTGCAGAAATTAAGCAACACCGGTATATGTTATATGTTATTTAATAACATATATCATTGACTTACAACTTTTCTATAATTTATTATTTGACTGTAACGATGTAATGATGTAATATGATACGCGAAATTTGCAGAAATTAAGCAACACCGGTATATGTTATATGTTATTTAATAAGATATATCATTGACTTACAAACTTTTCTATTATTTATTATTTGACTTTATTATTTGACAAATATTATATCGAAATAAGACTTACTCGCATATTTCACGTATTTTAATTTTACCGTCTTCATCCTCCTCACCCTCCTCACTTCTGATATTATTTATTTTGACAGAGGATGCTAACATCAGAGCACTGCTGAACGAATTTACTTCTTGATTATTTAATAAAGTTCCCATTTCTGAATTATTAAGTAGGGATAGTTGAGTTTCTAATATATCGATCTTTTGTTGTAGAAAATCATTTGCTTCTTTCTGCATACTCATGATTTCCATTAACGCACGATTACAGTTTTCTAATTCTACAACCTTTTTCCGAGATTCTATATCCCTGATCGTTGCATGATTCGACATTATTTGTAAAGAGTCATTTACTCGCGTTAAATTCTCATTCTTTCGTATCAGGTTTTGCCTAATGTATTTAAGGCTACTATGTTTATGCTTTCGGCCTATTATAACCCCTAGGATTAAAATAAAAATCAATTTATAACCTTTGACTATTTACAAAAAAATGAGATAAAAAAAAAATGCAGATATAAAAACCGAATATTGTGATATTCGTACGAAAGACCAATAACTATAAGAAAAAACCGGTATGAATATATAAGATAATTGTTAAGAATGTTTATTATTATATTAAAGCGGAATCGGTTTATATAAAAGAAAATCGATAACCGTAAAAAAGAAACTGACTTGAATGTAATCTTTGTTTTCACCGACCTATTAAAATTGAAGGATATGCATTAAATTTTCAAGTAAATTTGTTCCATTTGATCATTATCGGTATACCTGTAATAAATTTTTGAAATTACAATCCACTTTCAAAAAAACTTTCAAACGTAAGAGATGACCGGCAGAAAGCTGATGAACTTATTTATCATTGAGTTTTTTTATAATCGGCACGATTTTTATTGCTGCTTACAGACTAATTACTCATGCATGATTACCTTATAAGAAAATCAATCAAATAAATTATATTGGAACTTTTTTATTGTAACTTTAATGCTGCAGTGGCGTATTGGTTAGGGAATGTAATACCTGGATTATATTTCTGAGTTCAGTACCTGCTGTATGCATTACTTTCCAGAATATTTGACCATAACCGTGAGTTCTCTGGACCGGTTGGCTTGGATGCCGTGAGTCCTTTGGACCGGCCCGAGTCTTGATATTCTGATCTTTTTTGTATATTAACAACAGTCGAAGGGTTATTTAACTATCATTTTAGTTACTTGAATTGAAATAGTCGTGTAACTAATTAATTACTCAAAATAAAAATATAATACATCGTACACTTCCATTAAATGTTAAAGTAAATCTGCATATTTAAAATTTATATTTTCACCAAACAATAGAATTCTATTATACCAGTAAAAATTCTCACAAATGAAACTGCCTATTTATTGGGATTACAGCATTATATGTGATAGGATTCTTTTTGCCAATTACAAATTCACCAGATACAAAGCGACTATATAGGTAATGAATTGGAATTAAACAATCTCGCTCTATCTCATAAAATTCATTTCGCCAAAGTTCAATATTTGAGCTTTTTTCATCACCATCAATACTTGTATAAAATCGGGTTTTCTGGTTTGGCGCCGGTTTATACCATTTAACAAATACTAATCGATGTGTTTTAAGTTCACCCGAAATTCTCACAGTATGTTCAAAATAATACTGTACCTGACCTGGAAATAAGTCGGTCGTTTCATTGTTTTGGATAAATTTCGCCAAAACATTCACATTTTTCAGGTATCGGGGTGCCATTGCCGATCTAAACACTTCTGCTGAGATCCTAACCCGCCCAAATTGATCAACCATATTTGGCACAACTATTGCATCTCTTGAACTGGTTGATGTTGACTCAGCAATTGTTACAAATTGCAAGTCGTAAGCAATATTATAATATTCGGTTAGGATTTGATAAATATCATCAGGCAAGGCAACCCGATTTTTACATGGCGTAAGCATTTCTCCAGGAAATGGTTCGCTACTGACAATCGTTTCATCAACTTCTTGGAAGAATACCTTTCTAAATTGATACAGCTCAGTGTAATTAAAATTATCGTAAGCTGCCAAACTTCTGGAAGTTGATCGTGGTTGAATTAATTTTAAAGCTTCAACAAGCTTAACATTATTTGATTGAACGGATACAAGGTTATCAAGTCTCCAATTCCGCATTATAATTCGTAAAAGTTTGGGTTCAATTTGACGATTACTATTGGGAAAAGAGCCTATTGATATATTATTTAATAAATTATTAGCAAGCTTAAACGATTAAACAGTTCACAAAATACCTACTGAGGATACCGTTCATTCTTTCAAAGGAAAAACACCAGAAAGAATATAATGGACCATAATCCTGGCAACAATCGGCAATATGAAGATACAAATGGAGGTTTGGGGTTATTCTTTCCGGACCATAATTTTCTTCAATTAACGTTGCAACTTTGAGCAAACGTTCGTGAGCTTCGTTCAATATGTCACAGTCAATAATTCGATAAACTAGCAGAGAACAAGCTCTAACGAAATTCCCCAAAATTTGTCGATCTGGTTCAGCGAGCAAATCCCACATCAACGGGATAGCATAAATTAGAACAAACGTTTTCCATTGGTCGGCCGTAAATCCGGAAAATCCTTCTCCAGTTGCGATTTTATTTGGAATACGCCCCAAATCCGTGGGTATTTGTATGTATTTTGCTCGCTTTTCCATTTTTTCTAGATCTTGTTTCGTGATCTTGTTGCCATCGATCCATAATTTTTTAATTATCCAATGGGCTATTCCGAGGAACAAACAGTGCATTGGATCTACGACAAGGTACCTTATCGGATTAAAATACGGTAATCGAAGCAGTTCGGACCATCTAACATGGGTTGAACTCACATGACGTTTTCTTTCCTCCTCAGATTTACACAGTCTCCAAAGCTCAGCATTCCGTCGATGTTCATCCAAATCTCTTTCTACAAACCAGTCAACCATATCATCAAAGCCGCCAAAACTTGACTTATTTCCATTTCCATTTGAATTTGCAGTTTTATAACACCTATGGCAGCTCACTGATGCTGATATGTGACCGCAGAGCTTCCTCGCCGCAGGAATGTCATTCGAACAGCATATTAATGCCAATCGGATATTTTTTTCAGCGGCGGGAATCTCAATCCCATCCCAGAACTCTAATAACTCATCAACAATTGGAGCGAGATAATGGTTAATTTTGTGTAACTTAACCTCGCTTGGTCCTGGTAGTAGACCAAGCGTCAACATATTTTTTTTTTAAATCTAATTTCACGCGGTAGGTTACAAATAACCCCATAAATAGCCCCACAGCTGTATACAGATGACTCGAAAGGCTGAAACCAATCGAGATTAATCATAATTCCCAAGTGGGAATCTGCAGTCTCCGGTGTAAAAAATGGGACGTCTGAAGTGTCTGGAAAAGTTTTCCAGATTTTACCGTCATAAATATCTGCTAACATACCATTATTTACATCCCGATTGGTCCATTTTCGTAGTTGTTGCTTGAATTCTGGTCTCTGGTACAAATTGTTTATCTGTATTTTCAAATTCGGCAATGGAAATAACAATTTAGGGCGTCTTTTATTTCCATTACCATGCGGTACTTGCACAGTTAATTCTATTCCGCAAAATTTTTCCTTCGGTTTCATTGGAAATTCTATATGCGTACATTTAAATCCTTCATCCGCAACAACATCAGCTATATTATATAATGTATTACAGCTCGGACATACTGCGTAAGACATAGATTGGTTGTCGATTCGTAATAACTTAGTCGCAGTGTATAAAGAAGACGGGAAATCTTTGAATCTTGTCTGATTAGCATCCATTAATACTTGATGAAAAAACTTTATTAAAGAATCTAGTGCAACATCCGGCAAGCAAAATCTTGCTTGATATTTGAATATCCATGTTAATATCCAAGAATCTGCAATATTAACATTTGTGTCGGGATATGCAAATTCTGAATCATTTTCGGGCGCAGCAAATTGTTCAACAGGATCATCGTCCAAATCCATATTGTCTTCTGGAGAAATGTCACCTTCATATTCATATTCATTAATCAGTTCATTGCTTTCCTTATTGGTTTCCGGTTCCCGAAACTGGTCTTGTCTACGCCTTTTTTGAGGGACAAAACCGGCAAAATCTGATTCATAATTATTATTAAATGATGTTGACTCTTCTTGTCCGGTCATTTCTTTTGATCTTGATGATCCTTCTACGATCGGACTATAATAGACGGTATGTGCTGGCTTAATTCGATTGTTTCCGGGTAAAAAAGGGACAAATCCGGAAATGCTAGACGCTAAATGACGCTCTAAATCTAGATGTCTTTTTCTGGTTCTTTCATCAACATATTTGCCATTGCATTCCTTGCAATCACATGATACTTTATATCTAAGTTTTGTAGACATGATTATGTTTTAGTAAGATCGAAGCGTTCAATGAAAAATTTGAGAATTTCTACGTATGTATCTTATAGCCTATTTATGAATGTCAAAATCGACGAATAAAGAGCTTTTAATATGTACAATTTCATATATTAGTCCAGTCTGAATAGACTATTATTGCTTAATGGCATGTGAAGATAGGAAATTGTACGGGATATTAATGAAAAATTAATATTAATCGGGTTTTACTATAGCGAAACCAGAAAATTATCACGCGGTCCGTCCGTTTTGGTAATTCGCTCAAATGATTTAGTTGCAAAAATATCGGACTTGACCCTTCTGGTGACATCATCTTGACCCTTATTAAAATATATTATGCGGGTCAGCACCGCGTGGTGGGTTAAGAACGATACTGACATTCGCGAATTAATTATATTGCAGAGCGAAACGTTGTTCTTTTTTACCATATTATAAGTCTTTTTTTTTTGGTCTAAAATTTTCAGTTCTTTCAGTCCTTTATAGTAAGTAAAGTTATAAAATCTTGTCGTTGGATTTCTGCAACGACTGAAGTTAAAAGCCCGAAGGCTTCCGAGCCCTCTACCAACAAGGCTTCCTAATAGATAAAGAACCGGACCTTTTTTATTCCAGAGAACCTCGGAGGCTAACCGATACATAACTTTCTCTTTTTTTTTCAACATAACTTTCAATAGAGTTTACAAAATGGGAAACAAAAAGCTTCGTAAGGAAGAGTAAGTAACCCTTCGTGTCAGTTAACTTATCAAAAATTGAGATATATTTATAAATTTATACAAAAAGCAGCCCGGAATCAGAAATCTTATACGAATCTAGTTCAGAATCAGAATCAAAATCGGAATCGGAACTAGGTACATTTAGTATGTCGTATAATTCTGCTTATTGTGTTCTAAACATTCTGATTCACTGCTTAATGGTCAATATACAATTGATAGAATTAAACCCGGAAGGCACTCAAATTCTTGATTCTGATTCTAGGCCAAGAGATGACAAGAAAAGAAAAAGGTCAAAAGAACGACGATACCAACATGTATCTGAAATGCCCAAAGATTTGAGAGAAGCATTAAGGGTAAACAAAACTTTCGCTGTATTTTTTATTTTTTATAAATTTACTGATAATAATATATTTTTAGAGAGATCTATTCTGGAATCAGGCAAGAATGCCTCAGGAAACTCAATTAGATATCGAAAAAACATTCGAGCTTCAAAAGGATCTTGTAGTTAAAATGATTGTGCCAAATTTAATGAAAACATTGGATCTTGACACCTACACCATAGGGCAGTGATGTGCATTGGAAGCTTCCAATGAAATTTATTGGAATTGGAAGTTCCATTGGAAAAAATTGGAAGAATTGGAAAGATGCCGATCTTCCAATGTTTCATGTGCATTGGAAGCTTCCAATCAAAATTCTTGGAAATTGGACATAGTAATTGGAAGCTTCCAATGGAAGCTTCCAATACAAAATTAGTAATTTTATTGTCACGAATGACGTAAATGACACGTATATTAATTATCAAAATTACAATACGTTTTTATGTGATCGTTTCATTCTTTTTTTAATAATGAAAAGACCCAGAACCCACCGTCTTACTAAATATATAAAGGTTCTTGGAAAACAAAATTCATGTAATACCTACGCGGCATGTATTGCTTGTTTTGAAAGGTTGGAAAGTAGTGAACTTTCAAGAAATACTTTTACAAATAAAAAACCGCAAGTTAAAAATTACTTGAAAAATTGTCCATATTTTCGAGAAAAAATTGGAAATCAAGAAGAACTAGATGATATTATTAATTTGACAGATAATGAGATAGAAGAAGAAATATGTCAAAAACGTAAAAAAGTGGATAATGAATTTGGTAAGAATGATGAAAAAGTCTTAAAGTATTTAAAATCTTTGCAGTATAATTTCAAAATTCCAAAATTTAAATCAATAGAAGAAACAGGTTCGGTAAAGTCATTTGGGTCATTTGCTTCAACAACATCTGCACGCAACTTTAATTCAAAAAATACAATTAAAAATAATCTCATTCGCACTCCTACTAAAAGTGAAATACCAAAATTTGAACGTTTTTTATTAAGAATGTCAGTAGCGAATGGTTTTGCATTTCAGTGGATTGATCACCCTGCAACCTTGGAACTCTTTGAATTTTTAAATCCACATCTCATATTACCAAATAGAAAAGCTCTATCTAATCGTATATTAACGAAAGAAACTGAAAACTTGAATACATTGAGAAATGATAAATTAATTAATGATAAAGTTGGGGTTGTATTAGCATTTGATGGTTGGAAGAACATTTTAAATCAGCATATATTCGGATCATTATTTATATCATCTTCAGGTGAAATTTTAATATGGGAAGCTTTGGACATTAGCAGTGAACGTGAACGGTTAATTGAAGTAATACCAAAAATAACTGGATTAATTCAAGAAACTAAAAGATTAGGTATTAAACTTAATGCAATAGTGTCAGATAGTGCACCGGCTTATGCTGCAGCACGGTAAATAAATAAAATTATTAAAATGGATGCATGATTAATTTCAAACTATTACTTATTTAATAATTTATCATAGGCGACGTCTTCGATTAGAATATGCAGAAATTGTCTTTCTTCCTTGTTTTGCACACCAATGTCAACTAGCAATCGGAGATATTTTTAAAGAATCATCAATTTTGAAAACTGCATCAAGTAAAGCAATTAAAATTGCTTCTTACTTTAAAAATGCAAATAATAGTTATTTCATTAGTAAATTGCGAGATATACAAAATGAATTGTATGAGAAATATTATTCAATTGTAATTCCTGGTGAAACAAGATGGAACAGTCATTATTTCTGCTTTAAAAGTCTCATTCGATCTAAACAAGCTCTACGAGTAATTTTTTTTTTTATTTATTTTTTATAATAATAATACGACAATTAAAAAAGTTTTTTTATTATTTTTAGAATTTGGCAATTCGTTACGAACGTCCACAAATTGGTTCAGGAGATGAACTTTACTTGAATTCAGAACTTTGCCAAATACTTCTTGATAATGATTGGTGGGAAAAAATTGAGCTTTTGCAAGACATTTTATTACCTTATTGTGGTGTTTTAAATAAGCTGCAATGTGATAAAGCGCGTCTTTATGAAGTGCTTCATGCTCTTGGATATTTTATGCAATTCTGGAAGCAATTTCCCGATACAGATTTGGGCAATCAAATGATCGATCGATTAGAAAAACGTTGGAGTCAATGGGAGCAGCCATTATTCTTACTTTCTTTTGCTCTCCATCCAAAATATCGTTTTGCATATTTCAATTCTGACCTTAATAATTTATCATTTACTTCCTTAGGACGATATTTGACATATTATTATAAAGCATGGTTTAAAAAACGCCCATTACGATTATTATTGGAATTTGAAGATTTTCGTCAGAAAGTTGAACCATTTAATAATGAGACTTTTGAACAATTTGGAGATGATGCTTTTAAATTTTGGGGATACGTAGAAGGTGATTATAAAGAATTGGCTGCAGTTGCTTTAAAAATTTTTGGTATGTGTGTGAATGCTGCATCTGTTGAACGAATGTGGTCTTCCATGGGTTTTTTACATACAGTTCGTTGTAACTGATTAAAAGTAAGTTGTTTAAAGCTAGAACTTCATTATTTAGTTAATATATATATACCAATTTTGATAACGAATTAATTAATTTAATTATTAAACAATGGTTTATTTATTAATTTATTTTATGGCGAGTTTTTTTATTAGATCCTTTAGTATTTGTTTGATGTTGGGTTTCTTATTTATTTAATTATCATTTCTTTTATTAATTAAAATATTAAAATTTTTTTTTTTTTAATAGAATGAAAAAATATTAGCAATGAGTCAACTTCGGGCATCTATTAATTTTTCGTTAAGAGAAAAGGAATTACAACAAAGTCAAATCCAATTTTTGGATTCAAATGCTCTTCCAATGGAAACTGATTCTGAAGTTTTTACGCCAAATTCAAATATTGAAGAGGACGAAGATATTGAAGATAACACTATTGTTACTCCTGAACATTGGGAACAAGAATTGAGAGAGTGGGAAGAGATGTTAATAGAAGAAGAGGTAGCACGATTGGAAGAGGAAGAGGAATTAAGGAGTAATTCAAATAATAATATGGAAGGTGATCTCTTAAGCGAATATATACATCCAGCAATAGACGAAAAAGCAAAATGGGAGCTTAAAAGTTTATTTAGTTCATCTCTTAATGCTCCTAATTACTTAAATATAGGATCAAATGAATAAAACATAATAAAACTTTTTTTCGTTTAATGCCTTTAAAAATTTTCATTTTTATTTATTTATTTTGTCAAAGTGGGAAACAAATAAGAAGATGCTAGGTTGTGATCAAGGGACTGAAAATAGCCTTTAAAAATTTTTGTATTGGTATCTGATTTAATTTTATTGGATAAAATATGTTCGTGTAATAAAGTGCTTCCAAACTTCCAATAAAAATTCATTGGAATTGGAAGTATGATTGGAATTGGAAGATTTGGAAGTCCAAATATGCTTCCAACTTCCAATGCCCATCACTGCCATAGGGGAAGGTGTCATATACGAGATGATCTATCAGCGGCACCGCCACAAAAGGGACAATCTTCGGGTCAAAAATAAATCAGAAAATGATATAAAGAAAGAAACAGGACGGAAACACCAAAATTCACGATGATCGGAGGTAAATATAAATGTTATATTTTACTAATCATCCTAATCATCATTATTTATTTACGAGTTTTTTATAAAATAGAAAAGAAAAAAAAGATCAAAGACGATCAACAATTTAAAAAAAATTAATGATCCGTTGATTGAAAAGTTCAGTAACGAAGAATTGCGGCCAATAATCACAGAAAACGGCTATCATAGCCCGGAAATTTCAGAAAGCGAGGACGAGCGAAACATAATCGTCATGCGTAACCTGCGATGGCGTTCCAGTACTGTAAGTGAATTTATTGAAATGGGTTACATATAACTGGCATATGCTAATTCATTTTAAAACAAAGCTGCGCAGATTTTTGTACTATGTTGACAGTAATACAACAAAAGGCGACAAAAAGCGTGAACGGGTGTACAAGCCTAGTGAGTACGTTGAAGAAACGGCGCCGAATAGCGCGCCTAGTTGGACGAAATCAGGCTACGATGGGCCATTAAAAAATCCAGTTGCCAAGGCGATTAGTAAATTACAAAATAAATGAAATATGTCAGTAAATTTAATAAATATAAATAAATATATCAGTAAATTTAATAAATATCAGTAAATTTAATAAATATATCAGTAAATATAATGCTTGAGTCAAACAGATTGAAAAGAAATTAAAGACTGAGACAACCTTTTTGGTTCAATTTTCACAATACCTAATTTTTTTATTTTATTTCATCAACTGACAATCATACCGATATACCGATATATCAAGCTAATTTAGCTGCGGATTACCAGCCAGATTATTTTTGACATTAATTTAGAAATTGACATATATACGCAAAGTTGCTAAATTTTGTAAATTTCACGAGTCGGGCTAACTAATAAATCGGTATCCGTATTTGCAAATATATTGTTATAATACGCAAATAGTCCAATTTGATTAGTGATCTGGATCATCGAAATTTAATCTGATTGGCCAGATCTCTGTTTGATTACGATAAATATGGAAATAAGCACATTTTGTTTACAACAACCTTTTTACCTATTTGCGAATTTTTCTTCTTTTTGCCGTTTGCCTATTTGCGAATTTTTCTTCTTTTGCCGTTTTGCCTATTTGCGAATTTTTCTTATACCATCTTACGAATGCGTTGCCTATTTTTTGTTTATTTTTGCTTATTATATCACCGTTTACTTTCTACACCCATAATATATGGTGTGAAATTATTGGACTCGTTCACTGACAATGGTTGACATACTGGTATGTCAGTTACTCAGCTGTACGAGTTTATAACAAATTAATAATAATAAGCACTTTCACATTCAACAATCGTGAACGGGAATATTCCAATTTTATTCTGGAGACAGATACGGAAACTGTTATTTATCGCTAACCTTCACTATTTCCTTTTTGTAAAACAGGTTTCATTGAGTTGTGTTTCAAATATCCTCCTGTTTTTATAGGTGCGAGAACATGCCGATTTTTTGATGAATTTAATACTTCTTTGCTCCTCACACTCAATCAAAGTGAAATATAGAACGACAATGCATATTTCTTTCGATTTTCATTTTACTGAGTGTAACTTTAAAAATGGTAAGCGAATATTTATACTGATCTTCACTTCTAACGAAATAAACTTTATTCGTTTTCAGCGATCAGAAATGAAATGTATATATACCGATTTTGATAAACTTCATTTAGAGGCAAGCCTGACTGATGGGTCTAATGGTATTATGGTAAGTAATAATAGGTATACTTTTTTTTGATATAACATTCTAGTTATGTATTTTTTTTCATGCATATTTTTACATATAGTACGCTGTGGTCTGGAACCACCCGAGATTTTTGACTACCTAGGGATGAAGTTGTAAGGTGCTTGTACCTGATAGGCTAGCCTCCTCTGATCTAGGGTCTCATTAATCGGGAGACGAGGTGGTTCCTAAGTACCTTCCACATCAAGGGCGGACATTTTTTGTAAAATCACACGTTGGGAATACTATCTCGTAACGGATACTTCAAAGACAAAAGGAGCGAAAAGCCTTCAGTTTGTTGTTAGCGGTGAAGATGTAGTGGTCGTGCCATTTAATGGTTGCGTTGATTGATTGATATACTCATATTTTGTAGGATTAGCTAATACATGAGATTTCTCGAAAATCGGAAATGAACACTGCCGATTTTCACCCTACCGACATATATTTTTAAATTCATTTTCTGCAATCAGAAACGAAGTGTATCTACCGGTGTTGAAAAACTTTAAAGGTGAGTTCATTCCTAGCACAATTCGTTTAGATAATTAACGTGACGGTATCTTTAAATTGTTCCTACTTTCAGCAATCGGCAAACTCATCTCTGATATCAGTAACTATGACCAGTTTTATGGTGGGCTAATGGAGTAAAATAGGTATGCTTTTTTTTGATATATAACATAGTTATGTGTATTTTTTCATGTATATCAAAAGGAGCGAAAAGCCTTCAGTTTGCTAGCGGTGAAGATGTAATAATGATCGTGCCATTTAATGGTTGCGTTGATTGATTGATTAACGTATGCCTTACTCATATTTTGTAGGATTAGCTAATACATGAGATTTCTCGAAAATCGGAAATGAACACTGCCGATTTTCACCCTACCGACATATATTTTTAAATTCATTTTCTTCAATCAGAAGCGAAGTGTAACTACCGGTTTTGACAAACTTTAAAGGTGAGTTCATTCCTAGCACAATTCGTTTAGATAATTAACGTGACGGTATCTTTAAATTGCTCCTACTTTCAGCAATCGGCAAACTCGATTTCTGATATCAGTAACTATGACCAGTTTTATGGTGGGCTAATGGTACAAATAGGTATGCTTTTTTTTTTTGATATATAACATAGTTATGTGTATTTTTTCATGTATATCAAAGGGAGCGAAAAGTCTACAGTTTGTTAGCGGTGAAGATGTAGTGGTCGTGCCATTTGATGGTTGCGTTGATTGATTGATTAACGTACACCTTACTACTCATATTTTGTAAGATTAGCTAATACGCGAGATTTCTTGAAAAATCAAAAACACTGCCGATTCTCACCCTACCGACATATTTTCTGCGATCAATAGCGAATTGTGTATTTACCGATTTTGACGAACTTTATTAAAGGTGAGTTCATTCTTAGCACAATTCGTTTGAGATATTTAACGTGTCAATAATTAACGTTTCGGTCAGATCTAAATTGCTTCTACTTTCAGCAATTGGATAACTCGATTTCTGACGAAATGTAGAAGTACTGTGCCGAGGAGCGAAAATTAATTATTGCATTTGTCAGCGGTTCTTTATTAAATAGTTGCTCATGTTGATTGATCGATTAATGTACGCCCTTATTCATATTCTAATTCGCAAGATTTCTCAAAAAATCAGAAATGAACCGTATTTTATTTCATTTTTAGAAACGAATTTGTATATCTATCGATTTTGACGAATTTCATTCATTCGATGATTAACATGATGGTCCTTAAGCTGTTCCTACTTTCAGTAATCGGAAAACTCGATTTCTGACGGACATTCGTTAGGAGTTTGGTAAGCAAGATTTCATCACCATTTATTTCTAATAACTTGTTTGTTCGTTTAATGTATAACATTTATTAATTCTTTATTTTTAAATTCGTTCCTGTTAGCAATCAGAACAATCAGAAACAAAAACGTACCGATTTTCGCTTAATCATATTACTTTTATTATGATTGTATACATTGATATAAGTTCCCATTTGAAATAAATTATATTTACAACTATGATTGTACAATCAAATTTTTGAATATATTGTAAATTGTAATTAATAAAGCGCATGTAGGCTGGAATTAAAACCATTGTTTTTAATAATTTGTAATTAATAATGCGTAAATAAATATATAATAAATAAAATAGGTGCATCATAAACATTTTATAAAACCGATTTTACCAATCGGCTATTACAAATCAGCTATTAATCAGTCATCAATACATTATCAATCGGTCATTAATACGCTACCAATCGGTCATTAATCAGATACTGCCCGATTGCTGTCGGATTAAGCAAATCCAATAAGTCATCAATCAGTTATCAATTGACCATTAATTGACCATCGTTCGGCCATCAATTGACTCTCAATTTGTTACCAATCGGGCAGCCCGGATGATAGCCAGTTGTTGTCAGATTTTGGCGGAAATCAACTATCAATCGGGCAGCCCGATTGGTATCAAATTGAGAAAATCAGTCACCAACCAGGCATCAATCGGATACCCGATTGATGCCTGGTTGGTGACTGATTTGGCATCTTTCGACCTGTGTAAGAAGCCAGGAATGTGATTGCTCGATTTTACAAATAGAGGGTTTCTAGTTCCCAGTGAAACCATTTTTTACCTCTCACAATCTGGAATAGGTACATCACAAATAAAATCCCCAAAATCATTCGGATTAGAAAACAACTTCTGTAAGAACTTATAAATCATATCAGCAGCCAATTCAGTCTTAGTGCCAAATATATTAACCTTACCAGATTTAGGCCAGATATGTACCCGAATTTTTGATGTGAAGACTATAACAATTTTAGAATGAATATCACCCGCATCATTCTTAATATACTTTATTGGAAAGGGAAGAATCTCATGAATACCATCTACAGATTCTAAAGCATATGCTAAGGTAGAAAGATGAATAAACTTATTACTCCCAATATTAATCACAAATTTGTAATTACACAGGAGAGCCTTATTTCCACCCACAAGTTCTACAGAAGAAAACTCAGGTAGGGAACATTCAGAAAGGTAACGTAAGAAGATAGTAACAGGATCAAAAGACCCGAAAACTTGTATACTACCAGATCTAGGAAAATAACGAATGGTATGTACAGAATCAGCTAAAATGATAACAAACTCAATGCAAGCATTAAAAGTGCTACCATCCCCTGTACGTCGCCGTCTATTTAATGGATTGTCAGGTGTACTTTGTCTGCATCACCTCTCACCTTTTGGTTTAGACAAGTACTGTTCATAACCCTCAAAAGCTTTATGAATAAAGTTGCTATTAATGGCAATAACATCCTTAGTAGGTTCAAGCTTATGACCAAGCATGGTGTAATCAAGCCTTTCAACATTGATCTTAAATTCAGTAACAGTAAGAGATAGAGTAAGTTCACTAAAAGTAAGCATGTCTGGTTTTTTCTATTGATAGAAAAGAAATGTTCAAATTATTTTATCCTAAGAAAAAATCTAATTAAATAAAACTTCTTCATCAATATCTCATATGAGATACTATGACAAACAATAGCTTACCTTTCGAACTTTTAGAAAAGATATTCAAAACTTCATATGAAGGTACTTACTCCCGTTGGTATTGTCTTTGCAATTATGCATTAGTGTGTCGAAAATGGGCTGTAGTAGCAAACTCTCTCCTATGGGGTGAAACAGACCTTTATAACCACTATAATATTAAGGAGTTCCAAATGTACAAACATCTCACAAAACCAGGGACAGTATGTGGAAAATATATCAGAAAACTTAATATGGATGAGGTAAAATTATGGCCCATTTGTATTGTAAAAATGCTACAAGCTTGTCCCAATATCCAGGAACTTAGCATAATAGATTATCAATACTATGGTGGAAAAGGTGACGTTAGAGATTTGCTAAGTGAAATTCTGCATATATTACCAAACCTTTGAATGATAGATATCAGATATAGTCGATATTTTAAAAATAGAAATGCCATTGAAAAACTTATAGAAACCCGTAAAGACCTAGAAATCAGAATAACATGGCAAATGTAATATTTGTAAAAGCTAATCACTGCCAAAAAATTTGGGCACAGCCCTGTTACTGCCCGTCACTGCCGAAAAAATTTGGGCACTGCCCTGTTACTGCCCGTCACTGCCGAAAAAATTTGAGCACTGCCCTGTCACTGCCCGCCACTGCCCATCATTGCCGCAGAAGTTTGGGAAACACATGGATTTTTTCTAGCAAGATGACGCTTTAATTTAGAGGGAAAGTCAAAACTTGCTCCACATAGATGACAGGTTAATCTTTCTCGAGAGTGTGAATTTTTTTTAAGTCGATAGTATCCATCTGCAAGGAAGTCACGTTAGTTTTCCGTTTATGTAGAGAAATTGGAATGGTAATTTTTTTACGTAATGATAGAGGGATGGTCAGTTGCCGATTTTGGAAATCTAGAATGACATTAGCACGATCAATCCAAGGTACACCTAGCAATAAAAAGTCCTTATCACTCTTAACAACCATGAAGTCATCTTCGATTTTTTTAGAGTTCTCCCCATCATACACAAGAATACCAAGACCATATACTGTCCCAATAGTATCAGATTTTGTCGCAACACTACTAAGGTCAGGAGCATTACTTCTATCGACATCAAGATTTAGGCGATGTTACCCCTAGTTACGTGTAGAGTTACAATTTACTACGCCAGAAAATCATGTGGAAAATTAGGATCTACTGTGCCTAACTGTGCCAAGCCGACCTAGCCGCAGCCTACTTAGCCTATTATTTCTATTATATTTATTATATTAATTATATTTAATATAATCGATATAATTATTTTATTTATTATATTTAATTTATTTATTATATTTATTATATTAGTTATATTTCTTATATTTATTATATCTATTATATTTATTATATCTTTATATGTAGTAACTTTTATATAAATAACGTTGGTATTTTCCTTCGTTATAAAAAAAAAAGTTCCTTCAGTTCGAATTAGTTAACCTTAGTTCCTATTAGTTCTTATTCTTGTAATTATAAAGTTCTATAATAAAGTATAACCTTTTACACTATAAACGAACTCCCTACTTTAAGCGTGTCTTGTTTGATTGGATTCCAGTCATAGTTAAATGTACTTAATCTCCCTGACTGCAAATCATAGTTAATCTATTCAACGTACCGAATCGGTTAACAAGTGGTGATTCCTGCCAGGTAAAAGGCTATACTGTGAATTAACAATTGATTTCTTTTCTCAGACGAACTTGAGAATACTTGCAGATGTACTTGCAGACGTAATTTCTTTTCTCAGACGAACTTGAGAATACTTGCAGACGAACTTGCAGACGTAATTTCTTTTCTCAGACGAACTTGAGAATACTTGCAGACGCACTTGCAAACAAAATTTACTTTCTCAGACGTACTTGAGATATTAGCAGACGTACTTGCAACAATTTGAATTTTGAAATTGAATGCCCTTTTACAATTTATCTAAAGCAGAATTAAAATCACATCAAAGAAAACATCGTAGAGGAAGAGTGATCAACCAAAAAGAAGTTTACTGTATTCAGTGTTATCCAACAGATTCTATCCCAGCTGACAATATCCCTGACGGATTTGAGAAATTTTGGCTCTGGATTTCTATTCAGTACACAGCAAAACAATATACTGGAGCAACAGTAGCCGCTTTTAAAGTATTAAAAACTGAATTCTTTATAACTACACAACTTAATACACTTGTCGGTATAACTACTAAGATCCTACAAAGTATAAAGTTTCGACAAATAAATACTCTTTTATTAGAATTATCCTTTTATTTACATAAATTATTTGAATTAACAAACGGATTCAAGAGTTTACCAACTGATACTCAAGTAACCAACGCATACCAAATTTTTCATAATACACCAGTAAATAATAACGCTAACATGGATCAAGGACAAATGAGAGATCTTATGAAGTTAGTCTGGGGAGCTGACCCAACTGATAATAATAACCCCAGAAATGTTGGAAACCTCTTGGAAAATACTTTGAATAATAATACAAATGCTATTACTACTGCTTTACAAAATAATCTTACCGCTATTAATGCTCTTACAACTGCCAACCAAAATCGTACTACATCTAAAGTTGTGGATGTTCCCTTTTTCTATGGACGTGATGATGAGGATCCATATGAATGGTGTCGACTCTTTGAAGCTGCTTTTGATGCTAATGGATGGCCAGATAATCGAAAAATTGCTTTAGCCGCTGGATTTCTTAAGGAAGCTGCCCGAGATTGGTATGAAGAGGATAGAGGAAATATCAATCAATGGCATATAGATGCCAATGCAAATAACTTTGATACTCGATTTATAAACTACTTTGCAACTGCTGCTCGAAGGAATCAGTGGACCAGAGAACTGCAAAATATTAAACAAGGAGACAATGAATCGGTAGAAAACTATTCTCAACGATTTAAAAAGTTGTTAAATAAAGCTACCCAAGGGGAAGCTTTAGCCGCAAGATACCAAATTAACTACTATATTAATGGTCTCAAGTCCTTCTTAGTTGGACAGGTAGTAATCGGGAATGCTGATACTTTGGAAGCAACTATTACCTGAGCTAAGTTAGTAGAATTAGGTGTAAATACTACTCTTTTAACTACAATACCTGTAACTACTAGTACAACAGAACCTATTCCAACTACTACTACTACTACTGTTAAACCAACTCCACAAGTAGATAAAATGGAAGCATTAACAAAACAAATGCAACAACTCGCTCTTAATTATGCAAATCTGTCATCAGTTTTAATGGTTCAACAAAGCACTCCTCGAAATCCTAGACCTAGACCTAATAATAATAATAATCAAAATCGTCAAAATGGTCAAGCCTCTACTCAGAATTCCTTCAATCCAAATATTACTTGTTTCAGATGTGGAAATGTGGGACATATTTCCAGAAACTGCCAAATGGGAAGAAATACCAATAATGGAAATATTAATGGTAATAATAATAATAATAATCGTCCTCGCCAAAGAGCATCAGTTACATCTATTAATTATGCAGATGATGAAGCAGAAATTTACTATGATGAATATGAGGATGAATATGAGGAAGAATGGGAAGAAGAAGACGAATATGAAGCATATATTACAACTCATTCTAGATCTGTTCCATATGAGATATCCTCCCCTAGAGGAAGAAGAACAAGATTTTCAGAATCTCGAAAGGAAGACCAATTACGTACCCAACCTATTCCTCCAGTAACTCCTTCTACACCAATGGATATGGATGCTACAGCAGAATCTTCAACAAAAAGAAAAGTAAGAACCAAAATGGTCCCTGCACCTATTGAAAACGTCAATGAATTTGACATAGCTAAATATATTAGTGACCTTCCTTGTGGTCTATCTATCGGTCAAGCAACAGCTCAACTTCCTGTTTACAGGAAAGGATTAATTCAAAGTATGAGGAGAAAGCGTGAAAAGATTGATAACAATAATTATATTGGAGAAAGTTACTATGGAGACTCCAACTCAGAAGAAGAAACTCCCACTACCGCTGCTAAATGTGAATTCCATATTAATCAACAGCCAGTTATTGCAGTAATTGATAGTGGAGCTGCAGTTAGTATTATGACAACTGCCATGATGAAAACTTTGAAATTAACTATCGATGGACCTTCAGAATATGTAATTAAAACCGCCAATGGAACTAGAGTTAGATCATTAGGAGAAATCCAAAACTTACCCCTAAAAGTCAGAAATTTAATTATTAAAACTAATGTTCAAATCATAGAATCAAGCGATAGTGTTTTTATTCTAGAAAACAATTGGATGAGAAAGGTAAATGCTGCTCTTGACTGGGACAAGAAGACACTAACCATCAGATACAATGGACGATCTACAACAGTCCCTGTGATTTTTACTCTTCCAAAACCTATTAAAATGAAGCAATCATTTGAGTATGATGACGAAGAGGAATATGAGTCTGAAGAGTTAGAAGAAGCCCAAATCTATATGTCTGATTTTTCTGGTTATTCAACAGAAGAATCCCTTGAATTTAACCCATGGGAAAATGAAGTATCTCCTGCCCACCAAAATAATGAAGACGAAGAATTGGAAGAATCAAATCCTGCCATTTATTTAGCTCAAGCAGAAGTATATAGTGGAGAAAAAGTCAATCCAGACTTACATTTAGGACCATTAGATTACCACCAACAAAGCCAATTTCAACAACTCTTGAGTGACTATGCAGATATTTGTGCTAAAAGCCAAACGGAAATTGGAAAAACAAATGTAATTAAGCACAAAATTATTACAAAAGATGCCAGATGTAATCCTAAATATAGAGAATTTTTACAAGGAGAAATCACAAGAATGGAAAGTCAAGGACTTATAAGAAAATCAGCTAGCCCTTGGGCTTCACCTGTAGTAATTGTTGATAAAAAAGGAGGAGAAAAACGTTTATGCATAGACTATCAAAAATTGAATGCTGTCACCAAAGCAGATGCTTACCCATTACCTTGAATTGATGATATGCTTGAATCTTTTAGTAATGCAACATGGTTTACCACATTAGATTTAGCCAGTGGTTATTGGCAAGTAGCTATGGATCCAGCAGATGTGGAGAAAACTGCCTTCATTACTCCCTTTGGATTATATGAATTTCTAGTAATGCCCTTTGGTTTAGCTTATGCGTGGAACTTTTCAACGATTAATGAATAGAATACTCCAGGAGTATTTAGGGAAATTTGTAGCATTATATTTAGATGATGTAATCATTTACTCAAAGGGAAACTTGGAGCAACACTTGGATCATCTTAGACAAGTATTTGAAACTTTTAGACGAGCAAATTTGAAGATTAAACTAAAGAAATGTTATTTTTGCCTTGGAAATATTCATTTCCTAGAACATGTAGTAGGACGAGAAGGTATCCGACCTGATCCAGAAAAAATTGAGAAAATTAGAACTTTTCCAGTCCCAACAAACCTAACGCAACTTTGCTCAGCATTGGGCTTATTCTCCTACTATCGAAAGTTCATCAAAGATTTCTCAAAAATAGCCAAACCAATGTTATTACTTTTAAAGAAGGAAACCCCTTTCTATTGGACTGAAAAACAGCAAATTGCATTTGATTATTTGAAGGAAAGATTAGTTAAATCTCTGATCTTAACATACCCTGACTTTGAACAACCCTTCATTATTCATACAGACGCATCTGGAACTGGACTTGGTGCTGTGTTATCACAAATAAGAGAGGATGGAAAAGAACATGTAGTCGCTTATGCCAGCAGATCTTTGAATAAAGCTGAGTGCAATTACCCTATAACTGACCAGGAATGTCTTGCAATAGTGTGGGCTATCAAACATTTCCAACACTACTTAGGATTGAAACCTTTCACAATTGTTACCGACCACTCTGCTCTAAAATGGTTAAAGACATCTAAAATCCCAAAAGGTCGCCGTGCGAGATGGGTCATGGACCTTCAACAGTACGACTTTAATATTAAGCATCGAGCGGGAAAAACAAATGCAAATGCAAATGCATTATCCAGAATGTTTGAAGAAGATAACCAAATTTTTAGTTGTTTTATGATTTCTATCGAAAAAGAAAGACAAACTAATGAAAATGAAAGCTCTACTCCAGTACATGAAGAGTATGATGCAGATTCAGAAGATGATTATACTGATAGACCTGCTCAAAGAGCTATCGATTTGTTAAATCGTTGTGATAATTTATTATACGATATGCAAAGCTACATTGAAGAACGATCAGGAAATAGTTCTCCTATGAATATTGTTTCAGGAATTCGATATGACTTTGACAACCCCAATGGACCTCATCCAGAAGATTGTATTTGTAAAGTTTGTCAACCTCCTCCAGCCCGTTCACCATCACCATATAGTTGTTGTAACGAAATTATTTGTCAGTGTAATGAAGATAACTATTCAATTGATACAGAAGAATATAATAATTTGTGGGAAAGACAAATTAATGGAGATGCATTCTCTGATTATTCAGAAGAAAAACAGATTAATATTGAAGAACATATCGCCTGGACCATGTGTGGTATGGACCGTCAAGCTCTAGAAAATATGTATTTGGAAAATATCAAAATTAAACAAGTAATCGCCGGTCAACCAATCAATCATGGTGGAAGTCGTTGTACCATAGAATGTGATACAGAAAATCATCACGTGCACACATACTGTACGATGTGCAAGAAGAATTTATTTTATGGAACTATTATACACGATTGTATCATTGGATTCACTTTAGGAAAAATTAGGCCAGATATGAATCCCAAATTCCTTATTACTAATCAATGGTGGAAAGAACCTCAAGCGGTACAACTTGAAAATAATATCAATTATCTTAAATATATCGAACGATTAATGAATGATTTACCAGTTTACAAAGTATCTTTGGAACCTTTCATTGCCAATTTGGACTAAAAGTCCACCTCTTTTACATATTATAATTAACAAAGTATCAAAGGGTGAAAGCGAAAGTGTCCGCATCGTGACGAGACAGCCTAAATTTTCAAAAATGGATATCGAACATTACAATAACATATATAATTATTTAAAATATAATCAATTACCTTCTACATTAAATAACCAACAACAACAACAAATTCAAAAACAATCAGTATATTTTATTATCAAAAATAATTTTATTTATAAAAAGGATAAAAAGAAACAAAATAATTTATTACGAGTAATTAGAAGACATGAATTGGAACCAGTTCTTTTTATGTTCCACAATGATCCTACTGCTGCGCATTTTTCAGTTGATACAATGTTTGACAAAATTCAATCAAGATATTATTGGCCACAAATGTACAATGACATCAGATCTTATGTCATGTCATGTGACTTTTGCCAACGAAAAGGAAAACAAAAGACAAAGTTACCTTTACATCCTATTCCAGTAGAAAGTCCTTTTCATCAAATAGGAATAGATTTTGTAGGACCTTTACCTATAACTACAAATGGAAACAAATATATAATTACAGCAATGGATTATTTAACAAAATGGCCAGAAGCACGACCTGTAAAAGAAGCTACTGCAGAACAAGCTGCACTTTTTATCTATGAAGAAATAATTTGTCGACATGGATGTCCAGCAAAAATATTATCAGACCAAGGAACTCATTTTAGAAATCAAATAATTGAAAAATTAATGGAAAAATTTCAGATAAAACATTTATTTTCAATGCCATACCACCCTCAAACAAATGGACTTGTAGAAAGATTTAATCGTACTTTATTAGAATCTTTAGCAAAATTATCAACAGATCATATTGATAATTGGGATAATTATATTGCACCAATTTTATTTGCTTATCGTACTACAAAACATTCGACTACAAAAATCGCACCTTTCTTTTTATTATATGGACGAGATGCTAAACTACCAACTGATTCATTAGAAAATAATGGAACTCCAACTTTAATAAATCACATAGAAAATTTAGTTGACCAACTACCTCAAGAAATTGAAATAGCTAAGACAAATATTGAATTATCTCAACAAAAACAAAAAGAACGACATGATAGAAAATTACGCCATCAAATAAAATTTTCTATTGGAGACAAAGTCTTATATTATGACGCAGCAAAAAAAAAGCAATGGACTGGAAAACTAAATCCAAAATGGAAAGGACCATACTATATTCATCAAGTTGGAGAAAAAGAAGCGTACAAATTACGAACTATAGATGGAAAAGTCTTACGAACTCCTGTAAATGGAAGTTTATTAAAATTGTATCACGATCGACAAAATTGGGAACCAATAATTGTAGTATAATTAGTCACGATTAAGATCTACAACTCGTGGCAAATAGTTAATTTTACTTAGTACGATTTACAAGTGTTACAGACGATTAAAATGAATTTGCGACTCAATGCCCCAGAAAAATTTATTAAAAAGATGAAAAATTTTAGAAATTTTATTGTGAAAAACTTAGTGAAAAATTTATTACAAAAATATATTAGAAAATTATAGGGAAAATCAGAAAGAAGAAATTTTTTTTTTTTATTTAATCAACTTCTTCATAACTAGGATTAGAAGTAGAACCATTTGACAAAATTATATTACATTCCTCAAAAAGCATTTGTTTTGCTTCTTCAAATGCTGCTTCAGCACGACCTCTACTACTCTGCAAGCTTATATTATGTGAAATTAATTGACAAACTCCTTCTTCCAGACCTTCTATTGTTCGCTGTTGGTCGATGATTAACTTTTGGGCCTCCCATAATTTCTGCTGCTCTCCAGCCCAGATTTTATTATGAAACTCCGTCTCGAGACTCTTATGGGCCCCATCTCCAGCAAATTTTCAAACTTCTCTTCAAGTTCTTCTTTTTCTTCTTTAGCTTTTGCAAGATCCTCTATTAGAAATAAAAATGGAGATTTATGGTCACTCCAAGTTAGTTAAAAACTAAGTGGATAAATCGATAGCACAAAAGAGTTCTACAGGTAGAGGCCTTTCAAGACTTAAATATCCTAGAAGTACAAGTACCCCGTCTACAAGCTGCGCAAAATCAACCTTTCAAGAACTGGATATAAGGTCGAAACCCTGTCTACAGGCAATCATACCGTTCAAGAGACATCTTAAGAACCTTGCGTACAATACCCACCTTCAAGTTGACGAACTTTCATCTTACGCGCTTCTTTAAGCCTTTGAAATCTTGCTCGAGATTTCTGACGTGAGGTATTAGATCGATGACAAGTCATGATAGATAGATTAGTAGATAGATAGATAGGTAGACAAAGAAAATTTTGGAAAAATTTTGGGATAATATCAAAGATTTTACGTGAAGATAAGAAAAAGAGAAAGGGAAAAATTTAGACTTTATATAAGAAATAGGCACGACGCGAAAACACGTTAAGATCAGGCACAACAAAAATATTACGAAAAATCACGACGTGAAAAATTATGAAAAATGTGGACGCGTAAGACACGCAAAAATCACTTTTGAAAATATTTCTGGAAAGTTCTAGAGAAAAATGTGAAGATATTTTTAGAACAAGGAAAAATAATCTTAAAATAGAAAAACGCGGTTAAATAATTTAAGCGCTAAAAATAACTGATAGATGTGGTGAAACATGATAAGTAATACAAAAACCTCATCAGAAATAAACAAAAATCTAATCAGCAAAATGATCTACAGGAATTTAAAACATATATATAGATGTGGATAAGTTGACAAAAGAGTTTAAACCGCTTGAAGAAAAATGGATTTTTCAGAAATATTAGAAGATATTCAACAAACAACTTCAGAGGAAATTAATTTTCCACCACCGCCCTACATGGAAGAAGAAGATTTCCAAGTTAAATTCTCTGCAACTCTGAGAAGTGTAACGAAATCAATACGACTAAAAGATACACAATTGGCGATAATTAACTCTTTCTATTTAGGACAACTCCTAGACCAACTACCAACTCCTAGCGAACGATTGAAATACAAGCATAAAATGTCATTACATTATGCAACAATTGTAGAAAAAACTTTTGATATTTTTGAGTTTTTTCCAGAACAAATCTTAAGGACGAAAAAACTAGACGTCCAAGTTATTAGAAAAATTACCAGACCTCAGATAAGGAGACTTAGAAATAATTTATTGATTTTCGCAGGAGCTGCAAATTAAGAGGAGGAACCTGTTACCCCTAGTCACGTGTAGAGTTACAATTTACTACGCCAGAAGATCATGTGGAAAATTAGGATCTACTGTGCCTAACTGTGCTAAGCCGACCTAGCCGCAGCCTACTTAGCCTATTATTTCTATTATATTTATTATATTAATTATATTTAATATAATCGATATAATTATTTTATTTATTATATTTAATTTATTTATTATATTTATTATATTAGTTATATTTATTATATTAGTTATATTTCTTATATTTATTATATCTATTATATTTATTATATCTTTATATGTAGTAACTTTTATATAAATAACGTTGGTATTTTCCTTCGTTATAAAAAAAAAAAGTTCCTTCAGTTCGAATTAGTTAACCTTAGTTCCTATTAGTTCTTATTCTTGTAATTATAAAGTTCTATAATAAAGTATAACCTTTTACACTATAAACGAACTCCCTACTTTAAGCGTGTCTTGTTTGATTGGATTCCAGTCATAGTTAAACGTACTTAATCTCCCTGACTGCAAATCATAGTTAATCTATTCAACGTACCAAATCGGTTAACAGCGCTTCATAATATTGTTAGATATTAGAGAACTATCAGAACCAGTATTGAAAATTGTCGTAGGAATAACTAAAGATTTTTCACTCTCAGGTGCGACTACTTTAGTCTTAATAGTGACTACATCACTTGCAGACTTGCGGTTAACAATTCCAATACCTGCTATAGAAGACCATAAGTCATTATTACATATAACATCATCATTTTTACGGATTAAATTTGCAGCCATACTATTAGTTACAACCGAAATCATAGGATGAAGGATAGATGTGAAAAGGTCCTTAACATTATCCCAAACTTTTTCACATGTTTTTATCGAGGGTTCTCCTTTAAGCTGACTGAGTACTGGTTCTTTATAATTAATGAATTCAGCATTCAGAGCATTGTAAGCAGATATAACAGTCTCTTTTGGTACAGCATTAACGAAGGATTGAACCAGAAACTTTAAGAGTTGTATAAAAACCTCAAAGATAATACGATGCCTTTCAAGTTGTGATTTTTTCTTATCAGTAGGCTTTTTGTCTACACGTTTCCTTTCTGTAGACTTTTTTTTTAATCCATAGCAAGCATGTCTAGAGTCTGAATCACTATCAGAGAAGTCAGAGGAGTCAGAGGCATCAGAAGAGTTAGAGGAATCAGAGGAGTCATGTGCATAATTTGTTTTCCTCTTTCCCTTCTTAGATTTTAGACAGGAACTCTTAGTATGACCAGATTTTCCACAACTTGAGCATTTCTTTGCTAATTTCTTTGGTTTACGTGTACCTGAACTTATACCAAATACCTGATTACCACAGTAAATATGGTCAGATGGTAAATTTTTATTAAGTTCTGTATCAATAAATATTTTAAGATCACTAAGGGTTACTTTACTTATATCGATATCTCTTGGAAGACCTAATTTATATGCTAAAGCAAGTAATCTCTGAAATGATGTATCATTTTGAGGACTTGAAAATGGACTAGAAGATGGTACTGGTACTGCAGATGATCTAGCCGTAGTCATAGGAATTTTAGAATTTATAAGATTCTCAATATCTGCTAAAGTTGGACCCTGATATGTAACTATAGGAGTAGGTGGCATATCTGTCCTGTATTTCTCAACTTCTTCCAATTTATTCAGAATAGATGCAACTGAATTTTCTAAACCAATACGTCGCGCATCCAACTTATTTTCACTGGAAAGACCATTTAAGAACTGTTGCCGTACTAATTCATTCTGATTTACCTCTGGAAGAGTTGGATATGCAAGTCTAACCATTTTTCGTAATTTAGAATAGAATCGGCTTACAGTATCACTACCCTGAACAATAGCATTAAATGCAAGCTTAGACTTTTCAGATGTTATAGTAGGGAAGTAATGCTTAAAACGATATATTAATTGTCCAATACGTATTCCAGGAGCCACAATTGTACCTCCATTATTAGCATTAGGATTATTAACAGCTATATCAGTAGGACGACCCTCGGCTATTGACCAATCTTCATCCCATACAGTATGATCAGGTATAAAATTAGCACCAGTAATAGTATTAACTGCAGCTGCTTGTCCATGTAATACACCAGCCTCTCCACAAAATTGATTCGCCGCTACAGCCTGTATAGCGCCATTATTCAAAGCATTAAAAGCAGCAAGATTGGCCATACCAGTATTATCCAGAAGATTTATACATTCCCAATTTTTTCCTTTGATATGTATTTCATACCAATCTCTAGCATCATCTTCAAGTAAAGTTTCAAAGATCCCATGAATCTTAACACGAGTCCTAGCATTAGCAGCAGGATCAAGTCCAGCAGACTCATACCATTGCCTGAATTCTTGAAGCCAAAGTTCTGGATCTTCACCAGATGCTCCTCTAAATTTTTTAGGTGCATATCCTGCCATTATAGGTTGTTGTATTACCGGAGGGTTATTTTGTAATGCTAGAATCTGTTGATTCAAATTATTGACCTGATTTTGCAAATTTTGACCATGATTGCGACAGTTTAAAAATTGCCCTCTCCATGCTCGAGCTTGCTGAATGATACCATTAGCCCGCCTTCTACTTCGCTCTGTTTCAGTATTATAGCGCTGTAATAATCTATGAGCATTTCTTCTACTCTCATCACGTTCTCTCTGGACATTAGCTAGTTGGATTTGACTGTTAGCAAATTGAGCCTGGATGTTAGCCAATTGGATCTGAGTATTTTGTGTAAGGGCTTCCCAATGTTAGCGATGACGCACTTCATTTGCATATGCATCCTCATAAGTACGTCTTGTTCTCAGTATAGTAGCACGTGTATTATTAAGTTCTTGTCTAAGATATTCTTCACGGTTATGTGCATCATCTAACAAACCTTCAAGTCTATCCTCCATATTATCTTGATCTTCTATAATATTTCGCAACTCATTAGCATATCGGATAATGGCATCAAGACTATCATTTGCAGTGTTAAATAAATGATTTATATGAGGGTGTGCTGCAATAGTTGTACGATCAAGGTGAATACGAATACCAGCTACACTATTTGCTATAGTTGTCCGATTATTTAAGATTTCTGTAATAGGATCAGGAGGAATTGCTGCCATGTTTTTCCGTTGTCTATTAGCAAGTTCTTTTATTCGATCTTTAAGTTGAATATTTAGAGTATCAACTTCAATCAGCTGACGTTCTAATACTTGAAGCCCTTCCTCCTTTAGTGATGCCGTTTCTAATGCTTTCTTAAGCTTTGCACGCAACTCAGCATTTTTTTGCCTAAGTTCTTCTATCTCAGATTTATGACCCTCGATTACACCATACAGGTATTTTATATATTGCTCTTGTGATTGCAATGTATGTGCAAGTTTTGTAATCTGTATCTTTAACGATGTATCTTCCATTGCCAGTTTCACAGATTTTTATAGACCCTACATTTAATAAACAAATCGAACAAAATTATATCCTTCAACAAATCTATTACCATCCATGTGGATATTATCGTACTCCTGAAAAACTTTGGGCTAAAGTGCAAGCTGAGGGCCATGATTTTAACATATCTGATATTACAGAGTGGTTGCATTGTCACCCACGTCTGCCACCCGTGGATAAACACTTCTTTCTCATTTAACTTTATTTCTCGTTACTTTGCTTGGTTTAGATTTTATTTTTCTTTTAACTTCTCGCTTTTCTTCTCATACATCCGTAGTATTTATTCTCAATACTACTGCTCATTCATAATATTCCCAAAATATTATGCTGCCTGTAATATTTATTCTTTCAAATATTACCATCTTATTTCTTATAAACTGCGAGAGTTCTCCTAACTTCTTATATTTCATACAATAAAATGAGAATAACTCCTTTTACTTTACTTTTCTGGACTTAATAATAATATTAATTAATTCTCAAGCATACAATGAGCATATTCAAGATAACTTTTAATAATTAATATTTATTTTATTAAATTTGAGTCAAAACTGACTGCAGAATTCCTAACGAATCCCACCTATATTTATACATTTTTAAGAAAATTATTTCTACTATTTCTAACTTTTCTACTAATAAAAATTTAAGAACAATAAGAAAATAAAGATGTATTATCATATGACTATCTCGTGACTAAACTAAACTAAACTATAAATATTATTTTATCAGTTAATTATTTATCCATCAGTTAATTATTTATCCTTGTTCTATTTGGTCTTTTATCCATCTGCTCACGTGATTATCCTGATTTCTCGGGTTACAGCATAAACAGGCTATATGGCAAATACACTCACCTATACCCAAGTATGTTCCACAGGTTTCTTTTAATAAGATTACTCGACCAAATATGTATCATCAAGCAGATATCTTATATATGCCCTATGATACTGTAGATAGAAAGCTGTATAAATACTGTCTGAATATTGTAAATGTTGCTAGCCGATATAAAGCTTAAGTACCTCTAGAAGATCGCAGCTCTGCACATATTGCTAAGGCATTTAAAAAGATTTATAGCAAAGCAGACTGCCCGCTTATTTGGCCAAGAGTTTTACAAGTAGATGGGGGATCAGAATTTAAGGATGAAGTTATCCGATTAATGGATGAAAAAGGTGTACGTATTCAGGTGGGTACTACTCATAAGAGTCAGGCTATTGTTGAACGGTATAATCGAACTTTAGCAGAGAGACTTTTCAAAATACAGGATGCAAAGGAACTCCTTACAGAAGGTGTGAATACTGCCTGGGTTAAGAACCTTTCTGATATTGTGAATGAGCTAAATAATTCTAATACTCGTCTGCTAGGTATGTCTCCAGTTGAGGCAATCCAGAAAGATCAAGTGTATGCACTACCTTCAAAAATTTGGAAGGATAGACCTGTAAGTGCAGAAGAAATACGTTTACCAGCTGGTTCTCTTGTAAGATACTTACTTGATAACTCAGATTACCGAGGTAGGAGACGTGCAACTGATCCAATATGGTCTACTAAAGTTTATACAATTGAATCTTCCACAGTTGTTGATGGGCAGCCGGTTATATATAGGTTATCTGATGGACCTAAAAAAATATTTACTCGAGAAGAATTATTAGTTGTGCCATCTGATACTATGCTGCCTCCTACTCATATATTATATTAATTTTCAAGTTGTGGTATCCTATAGTCTCCATGTGCATACATTGTGATATTATCTTGTGCAATCCATTTTTTATCATCCATAGGGGATAACCCCACCTTCGACATTTCTATAACATTTATGGCATGTCTATCAGATCGGATTGCTCTAAAGGTGACTGTATCATTATGTTTAGGATCAAAGAGTGCCTTATTATACCGCTCATGGTGGAACTCTTTTTTAACTACCTTTGAGGGGACACCTTTAGCCTTACAGATACCATGTTTTGGATTGGTGGTCTCATCCCCTACCTTGAGAATGGAGTACATTTTGGGACGGAGGCCAATAAATTCTGCTATAACTGCTCCATTACATTCATCCTTAAATTTTCCTGGGATTTTCATATTTATGTCAGTCTTATCACCTAATGCTTTTCGTACAGGATGATCTTTAGGATAATCACTGAAGTCAAATTGGTCTGCCATATCTATAAGGTCTGCATTAATATCCTCAGTTTGGATTTGTACAAAAAGTGAGTCTGTGTCTGTATAACATAACTGGATTTTTTCACCATATCGTACTTTACGAGTATTATAGTAGAATTGATACATACAGAGCTTCGAGAGATCAAGTACACTCATACCCACATATGTTGGATGGTTAAGCATTACCTCCACTTTTCGTTGGTAGATTGCAACAAGATTTTCTGAGAATATTTTACGACCCTTGAATGCAGGATCTGAGGTAAGCTTTTTATATTTCTTGGGATGGGTTTGGGGTTGTACTACTGAGACACGTACACGTTTCCTGAGATTTTCCATAGTTTTACCAAATACACTATTATTCATGAGTTTATAGAAGTCCTTCTCAAAATCGTTTTTAGCCTTAGCATGTTCAGCGGTGTTAAATTCTATGTATGGTTTTATCCATGGAGCCTGCTCGAATTTTATAGCTTTATAGACCTTCTTGATTACTAAGCCCTGGCTAACATAATACTGGAGATTTCTATAATGAACTACATATTCATCCTTATCAAATAGGTTAGGAATGAGCTTATCCGTGGGTGTATATCGTTGTCCTGAACGTGCTATTATTTCCTGCTGCTTTTTACTAAGCCATTCCTTCTTAACCTTCATTCGTTCTGGTGCAAGGGGGTAATCTGTGTGTTGTGAATGGAGGGCTTGGGGATATTCCAGTTTAACTTTAAGGATATATCCTTCAGAAGAATCGTCTGGTATTTCATTACTTTCTATTTGCCTTTGAATGTTAGATAACTCGTTTTCCTCCTTTATCCAGTGGAAGTTACCTGTAGGTAAGTATTGCAACATGGCCCATCCATATAGGTTATTTGCATCTAAGTATAGAATAGATGACTTGGGCTTATTTGCGGTCCATTTACCTTCTCCCATACCTGGATTATTTGCACGAGCATATCGTTTACTTACCATAGAGATTCCACCACGTAATCCTTGTTCTACCATCATGTACATGTCCTGATCAGTTATAAGATCCAATCTTTGCCCTGTCATTAAGAATAGTGCATCCCATGCGAAGCCTGGTGTTAAATAGTACCAGAGAGGATCTAACCCATATTTTTTCAAGGCCATTTCTCGGAAATTCTGAAATATATCGGCTAGTAGGAGGACGTCAGTTTTGAGATAAATGTCATGATAATCTTGCATTGTTTTACATCCTGCTTTTTCCCATACATACTGTGCATATTCGTATTCTTTATCACTAATGTGGGTTCATTAAGTTAGCTATAGAATGCTCCTTTAGGTGGTAAACTAGTTTTCTCGAACTTTTTCCAGTCATCCATGTATTCATATGGGTAGACACCTTTCTTAAGATAAATCTCGAGTAATTCAGGTGGTATTTGACTTCGTGTTATTTTAAAGTTTTCAGGATGTGCAAAGCATCTACCTGCATCAATTCGCCATAAGTGTTGTGGATTACTACATTCTTGTGCTCTACATTTTTCTGCGCCTAGGTTGGATGCTAATTTGTCGAGACTTGATTTCATGAATTGTAAGCTGTCTATAAATCGGAGGGAACCTAACTTGAATGCCATATACTTTTCCATGTTATAAGGGATAGGATCAATATCATCCTCACATTCCATTGCACCAATTCCTTGCATAATTATGTATCCATCATATCCTGATAAATTGTGAAAGATTACTGGGATATGCATTTCACGAGGTTTTATGGATAAGTCAAGATTGCATCCTTTATGTGCTGCACCTCGATACCTTCCTGTAATATGGCAGTGGTCTCTTACTTTATTTCCATTTAAGGGGTTGCGACATATCCAGCAGTTTATTGCATTATCATAACTTACTTGCTCTTGAGTTGTTAACGGCATCATTTCCATTGGGTTTCTGAATTCATTGCGAATTGCTTCAGCCTCATTTAGCATTTCGATTACAAATTTTTGTGCTGCATTTTCTCCTATAAATATCTTCTGTGATTCACTTACACCATCATATCTTACCTTAATATATGAGTATAAGCAGGGGATTTGCTCTTGTACTTTCTTGGTTTTCTTATCTTTGTCTTCATCTGTGGGTGGTATGTCCATTACTAGGGCTTCAAAGTCTGCAACAAAGTAATATGGGACTTGCATGCGGCGTTTCCAGTTCTTGAATTCATATATATCATTTCCTTTCTTTACTGATGGCATTCGGTCTGCTTGTGGGGTTTTCTTTAATCCTCGACATATTGCTACATGTTTGTTATGGATTTCTTGTTGATGTGTGAAGTGGGAGATACACCATCGGCAGATAAATGTTGCATGTCCATCTTTTGTACGTTTATTTACTAAACGGCTCATATTCTTAATCCAGCAATAGTGCTGCTTTTTCCCGTTACTGATAAGTACTAAATCTATTATTTTACGGCCCTCTGCATCATCCCTATCGGTAACATATATTGGACATAGGCGGTGGTCACGCCATTCACAGATGCAGAGGGCAATAGTTGGGTTCTGTCGCTCAAATCTTCTTAGAATTACCTCATCAGCTTGTACTGGAAATTTGATACCTTCAAAGTTTAACTCATTTACATACTCCTTATACTTGGAAATTCTTTCTGCGTTCTTTTCTACTGGATGTAATGCTGCTAGGATTGCCCACTGGAAGCATTTGTCATCATCATTAGCTGGATTTACTACTCCCTTTTTCGTGGCAAGATCTTTTGGGAGTGGTATATGTCCTGCTCCTGTGGGTGGTTGGAATTGCGAGATTTCTATAAATATTTTTTCTACACGATAGAATTCCCAACCTGATCCGTAATTTACATAGTCTTTTACTTTCTGCATGATTCTTGCTAATGCAAAGTTAAATGTACCATTAATATCTGTTAATGGTAGGATTGGCATATTGCGAGTTTTAAATGGTATGTTATATCTGTAGATATACTCTACTCCATCATCTTCACTAAAGTTACCATCTCCGAATAATCCCTCAAGGTAAGAATCTAAATGTCTTATTGTGACAAATATTCCAATTCTTACTTTTATTGATCCCAATCGATTTCTTTCATCCCGAAGAATATTCTGGATTGTTTGACTGTGTGCTGTAAGAAATGAAGCATAGTCATGCTCTCCAGGTGTTCCTATAGCAATATCAGCCGTAAAGTTTGAGTCTGTTAACTCCTTTCCTATACGTACCTGATCACGACGTTCAAAGACTACCTCATAATGTGGGTCTGGGTCAATTTGCATTATGCGGGTTATCTCTTCATTGGTTGCCGCCACTTGTGCTTCACGGATTTGGCGGATCTTATCCTCATATTCCTGCAATTTTGCATTTGAGCGGGGATATGGGATGGACTTGACAGGTACCTGCTTGAGTTCAGCTAGAACTGATCGGGTGACTTGTCTGTATTGGGCACTTCTTGCTTGATGTGTTGACATCTTGTAAACTTTTTATACTCCTCTTTTATTCAATTACATTTTTTCTGAAAATAAAATTAATTGTTCGCCTACCCTATAAGGATAAAAAAAGATGAAGGCGGGTTAATATCGCCTTCTAAAATTTATCTGGATATAATCTATTCCTCGTCATCTGAGTCATCATCATCCAAGTCACCGAACACATCCTCATCAGGAGTATCCCCATCCTTAAATAACTCAAAATTGCACATCATTCGGATGTATTCTCCCTTATTAGTTTCTTCCGATATAAAACTACAATGGAGAATAGCTTGTTCTATGACTACCATTTCTTCGAATTTGGTATACTTTTCTTGACTAATTTTAATTGATTCATCGGCAAGTTTATTAAAATTTATACCACCATCTGCACAATCTCGCCAGAAAGCCCTTTCAGCTTTCTTACATATATTTGCCACCTGTTCGTATGCCTCCTCGGCTTGCATGCGCCACTTTCAGAGTACTCGTTCAGCTTCGGCTCTCCAGATTGGGTTGACTTCTAGAAGATGTGGTCCGAAATTGCTACTTGGAATGTATTCCAGGATATGGCCTACAAGTTCGGGGATTGCTGATACTGCGTGCGGGGTTTGACAGCTTTTTAGGATTTCCCTATTGATAGCTATAAGATCAGAAACTGTGCAGCCGAAGATTGATGCCAACTTTTCTGCGGTATATGCCATGTTATGTACTATTTATCTGTATAGTTACTTGGTACCTACCTTTTATTCAATTACATTTTTTCTCGGTATAAGGGTAATTGCTTACCTTGCTATTCCGCTCTATTGACCCCATGGCTGGTTTCCTGGATGGGTTAATATTTTCTTACCTTTTTTGGCTCCGTTGGCTTTGAAATCCTATTTCTTGTTCGGTTGGGGGTAAGTAGGTGAAAATATTAATAAATGATTTAGATTATGAAATAAGTAGGTGAAAATATTAATAAACGGTTTAGATTATGAGATAAGTAGGATATAAGTAAGTAAAAAATATAAAAAGGTAGTCAGGATTGGACCCACAGCCGGTGGAAGAGTAATGGGAGTAGCAAGAAAAAGGTGACTAGAATTGGACCCACAGCCGGTGGGAGAGCAATGAGGTGGTAGCAAGAAAAAGGTAACCAGGATTGGACTCCGAGAAAAGTGAGCCAGAACTGGGATTTATATACTACTTTTGTTCTCCAATGACAAATATCAAATCAGCTGTATGCTTACGCATTTTTTTGGCTCACAAAGAGTTATTTTCCATTGAATACAAGACAAATATTTTAAATTTTTATGCAACAAATTATTGGATAGAATTAAAATAATAAGATCACGTGCATCTAGTACTACTGTACTACCAATTGCAATTATTCTACAAAGACATTTTTTAATTTCACTTATAAGAAATGTCGCTTTCATTTTGGCATATATATTCCTTGTCCTCATATCAACGACCCTGAATATTTTTATAAAGATACACAATGTGGTATCCCTACTCCCTTTATCATGTCGCAACATAGAAATGCATGCGTAATTCATTAACATATCTTTACAAAAATACAATGTTTCAAGAATATCAAAAATAAAGATAAACCGAAATTGGAACATACAGTATATCAAGAGATTTTGTTAATGACAAGTCCTCTCATGCCAATTTATTATATTACAGATGGCTTAATGGTAAATCAAAATATATTACCTCTAGATGACTGGGTATTTCATATGACAGCAATATTCATGCTAGAGATTCTTCTTCAACATTCAAACTGGGCAACAGACACATGTACCGAAAAAGTTTGTCCAACTTTTAATACAATTTGAGTCTTAATTTACGGATGCAAAAACAACAAGATATACATTTCAAACATACTTGCCATTGTGTATTCAATAAAATGTGATTACTGTCTAATCGCAAGGCTACAAATCATGACTATTTAACGATAGCGCGCAAATATTGCTTTCTATTTGTAAAATCTCAATACGTCAAAGTACCTATCTGACATTTATTGTACAAACATTCTGATTCAATCCCGAACGCTGATGACTATCCGTTTTTGGTTCCTTATTTCGTGATGGATTCAAATCATAAGAAACAAATTCTGACAAAACTCAATCAAGCGTCATCATCCACCGGTTCTTCTGCACCACCTACTAATTACAACCCGATTCCAGATGTATTCATACATAAAAAATATTATGATATTATACCAAAAGATCTGATTTACGTGAATGATTGTTATATGGTTTCTGGATTTAGAGAATGGTTTACTTATATATACAACATTGATGAATTTTATTATCCACCAGAGAGTAGGACCCCACGTTATAATGCAAAAGGCAAATATGTCGCAAGAACTCCAGTATACCGTTCAGGAGTAGTAGAAAATTACGTACCATTACATATTGTAGAAAAATCTTAATTACAAAGAACTGAAAAATTGAAGGTGGATGCTTTAGCAAAAGAGGCAGCATACCATAGAACTACTCTCAAGCATTACAATGCTCGTACCAATACCATTAAATCTTAATGGACACATCAAATAGTTTTCACGATCACATGCCTAATTATTTGGCCAAGAGACAACAAAATCATGAATCTGATTTTAGTAACACTACGTTAAACAAAAATTTCAATAAAGCTCTCAAAAAAAATAATCTCCAAACTCAAGGGGCTATATGATTTCCTATATATCCATACATCAATATATCGGACAATACAGCAGAGGTCGAATGTTGTCGGGCTGGATGTGGGAGGTGCTAGTACCACCCACCTCCAGGTCTACAACCCGTCGCAGTACCTATATGGCCCCTACAGGGCTTAGGAATCCCCAATATCTGTCACCATCTGTCAATAACATCTGTCATATAACAATATACTAAAAAAGGATAAAATAAGGGAAAAGAGAGGAAAATACGATAGAATCAGAGGGGTATGACAGATATGACGGATATGACAGATGTTTCAGAAAAATCGGAAGAGGGATATCTCCAGAAAAAAGTTTTGATTTTACCCCCCCAAATCTGTCATTCTGTCATAGTTCTGTCATATGATCAGGATTCAGTCTATTCATCTGTCGGAAGCAGTGAGATAGCAAACCAGGTAAGTTAGCAGGTAAGCCCCTAGAAGGTCTATAGAGCCAGTAAGACCAACCCTGTCTCGCCCCCATCAGAAAAAATAAGTAATTGAACAATGGGTATACCATAAGTAACCTATAACATCGGGAAATTTTTTGGGAAGCAGATCTGCGCAGATTTTCAGAAATTATATCTGCGCAGATCTTATACCCTGGCGCAAAACATTAGAGGAAAAATCCAATAAAAAACTGCGCAGATTTTATAAATAACAAAGTTCTGCGCAGATTTTTAAATAAAAAACCTTCGAAATATCTCAGCAATTTTTTTCAGTAAAAATCTGCATCACAATAATACAAATTAATTTATTGCATTAATTACTAATTTATTTATATAATCAAAATTACTTTTTTATTATATATTAACAAGTTTACAAATACAATTGAAATCTATTACTAGTCATTGCTATTCATCATCTTTTTACTGCACATTTACATGTTGTTAATGGTTTGGAACATTGTTCCAGTTGGTTCGATTCCAACAAACAAAAAACAAAATAGAAAATCAGAGATATTTGTTACAAATTTCGAAGTTATTACTTTCGAAATGTTTGACATGAAATCCCAGGATCTAAAAAATAAAGAAAATGAACGTTAGTAAAACGTTCGTTAAAGAAAAATAAAAAAAATAACTTCAAAGTATTATTACCTTCGAAGTTCTTCCAAATGGAAGTCCGGAACCTAAAAATAGAAGAAAAATGAACGTTAGTAAATGTTCGTTAAAGAAAATTAAAAAAAAAGAACTTTGAAGTGTTATTACCTTCGAAGTTCTTTCAAATGAGAGACGGGACCTAAAAAATAAAAGAAAACGAATGTTAGTAAAACGTTCGTTAAAGAAAATTAAAAAAAAAGAAACTTTGAAGTGTTATACCTTCGAAGTTCTTTCAAATGGAGCCAGAACCTAAAAATAAAGGAAAAATGAACGTTAGTAGAACGTTCGTTAAAGAAAAATAAAATAAAAATAAAAAAGAATTTTAAAGGTTTACCTTCAAAATTCTTTCGTCCAGAAGCCGGAGAACCAAAACCCTGCAAAAAAAACAACTGAAACGTTAGTAAACGTTTCGTAAATTAAAGTAACAAAAAAATAAGAATTTCGAAGTTTACCTTCAAAATTCTTTCGTCCAGGAGCTGGAGAACAAAAATCCTACAAAAAAAAACCAACTGAAACGTTAGTAAGTGTTTCACAAATTAAAAACAACAAAAAAAAAATGAAGAATTTTGAAGTTTTACCTTCAAAATTCTTTTCGGGAATGATGATGACCTACAAAAAAAAAATGAAACGTTAGAAAATGTTTCGCTAAATAAAAAAAAATATAAAAGAATTTGAAGGAATTTTACCTTCAAAATTCCATCCAGAAGCCGTAAACCTGCAAAAAGTAAAAATTGAAACGTTAATCTACGTTTCGTTCAAATAAAAAATAAAAATAAAATAATTTTGAATTTCACCTTCGAAATTCCGTCCAATCCAGGTGGCTACCAGAAAAAGAAAAAGAAATCGAAATGTTAGTAACGTTTCGTTTAAATAAAATAAAAAAAAAAATATGTTTCGTAACGAAAAGTTCATTACGAAACTAACCATGTTGAAAATTCCGTCCAGGCTGGAACCAGAGAGCCGAAAATCTAAAAAAAAGAATAAAGAACGTTAACGTTCTTTTACAAAAATAAAATAAAATAAAGAAATAAAAGAATTTCGAAAAAATACCTTTGAAATTCAGTTCAGGAGAGTTCGGGAGAGCCGGAAACCTAAAAAAAATCGAAACGTTAATAACGTTTCGTTAAAATAAACAAAAAAAGAATAAAAAATAAAAAATAAAATTGAAGTTTACCTTCGAAATTAAAGTCCTTCGGCATCCTGGACCTATAAAGAAGAGAAAAACGAACGTTAGTGAACGTTCGTTAAAAAAAGACTCCCTTTTTTTTCGAAAGTTATTTACCTTCGAAATCAAGTATGAGACACGTACCTTCAGCGTCTTGGACCTACAAAAATGAAAACGAACGTTAGTTAACGTTCGTAAAAAAAAAACTAATAAAAAAAATATATTTTTGAAGGATATAAAGGATATAACCTTCGAAATGAAGCTCTGGAAAGCCATGGGCCTACAAAAAAAGAAAGCTGAAACGTTAGTAAACGTTTCGCTAAAATAAAAGAAAAAAAGTAAAATGAAATTTCGAAGCCTTACCTTTGAAATAAGAGACTGGAACCTGCCTTTCGGTTTCTTGTACAGTTGTACCTACGAAAAGTAAAAAAATGAACGTTAGAATTAGTAACGTTCATTAAATAAAATAATAAAAAAAAATCGAAGATTTTACCTTCGATATGGAAGTTCTTTCGGCTTCCTTTACCTAAAAAAAAAAGAATAACGAACGTTAGTGAACGTTCGTTTAAATAAAAAGAAAAAAAAATTCGAAGGTTAAATTTACCTTCGATATAGAGACCCGGAACTCGTTTTCGGATTCCTTTACCTAAAAAAAAGGAAATATGAACGTTGTTAACGTTCGTCAATAAAGTTAAAAAATATATATATATATTTTTTTTTTTGAAAGGTTTTACCTTCGATATGGAAGTCCGGTTTGTCTTTCGGCTTCCTTTAACTAAAAAAAAGACGAAACGTTAGTTAACGTTCGTCAATATAAATTAATTTTAAAAAAAATTAATTTTTTTTTTCGAAGGTTTATTTCACCTTCGATATAGGAGCCCAGAACTCAGTTTCGGCTTCTTTTATCTAAAAAAAATAAGACGAAACATTAGTTAACGTTCGTCAATAAAGTTAATAAAACAAAATATTTTTTTTTCAAAGGTTTTACCTTCAAAGTAAAGTCCGGAGCCATTTTTTGGCGTCAGGACCTATAAAATACAAAAACGAACGTAACTAACGTTCGTTAAAGTTAAAATATAAAAAAAAAATATTTCGAAGATTTTTACCTTCGAAATAAGAGTCCGGAGCTGATCTTCAGCATCCAGGACCTAAAAATATGAAAACGAACGTTAGTGATGTTCGTTAAATAAAATTAAAGATTCGGAAGTTAATATACCTCCGAATTTCAAAATCATCGATAGGTTCCATCCGGAACCTATATAATATAAAAAAAAATTATTTTTTTTTTTAAAAAATAAATTAAGATTCAGAGGTAAGCATACCTCCGAATTCCAATATCTTTGATGGGTTCCATCCAGAACCTATATAATATAAAAAAAATTGTTTTTTTTTTAAAAAAAATAAATTAAATTTCGGAGGTAAGCATACCTCCGAATTCCAACTAAAATCATCGATAGGTTCCATCCGGAACCTATATAATATAAAAAAAATTTTTTTTTCTCTAAAAATAATTAAAGTTTCGGAGGTGATATACCTCCAAATTAAAATTGACAATAAGCTCTATTATGTTCTTGACTTACAAACTGAACGTTAACTGATGTTCATTCAAAAAAATTTTTTTTTTTCAAAGAAGAAAAAAAAGGAATACGACTCCTTTTTTAGTTCTGATTTCCCTGCATGTTGCAGATTATGTGCTGAATGTTGGACGAATTTGCCTTAAAGACTCCGAACCTTGCAAATAAATTTTTTTTTAAAAAAAAAAATTTCTCTGATAAGTTTCAAAGCTTAAAAAATAATAGAAATATTTTTTCTTTGGAATCTTTAACAGATTATTTCCTGAAAGGTGTTGTAAAAAAAATTATTTCACAAAGTTTTTTTCTTTAGTAATAAGTGTTGTAGAAAAAATTATTTTTTTAAAGTCTTGTAAAGTTTTTTTTTTTAAAGAGTATTGTAGAAAAAATCATTTAAGTATTAAATCAAGTTAGAGTTAATTAAAGTTTAAATATTAAATCAATGATAAAATTGCAGATCGAACTGATATTTTAATGAAAAAAAAGCAAAAATCTGCAAAATTGCAGACTTCCGCATAAATTTTACATAAAAAAAAGCAGAAATCTGCAAAATCGCAGACTTTCCGTATGGATGATACAAATTTCATGGCTGGAAACCAGGAAAATTTAGAAAAAATTTTATCAATTGCTAACACCTTTTATAATCTTAATGATATAAAAATCAATAAGGATAAATCAGAATTATTATTAAAAAAACAATATATCCCGGATTCTCTATCCTTGAGTTTTGAAACATCGATAGTTAATATCACTGGTCGAAATAAAAACTTTCGGTCATGTGACAAATCGGCTGATCTGTCACACATTTCGGCCAAATTTTGGAAATTATTAAAAATCGGCCAAATTTCAACATATATGATTTATGGCCGATTTATTGAATTATTTAATCAAACGTTACGCATTACGCATTACACGTATTAAAAGTTTAAAAAAGGATCATCTTATACATCCTTTTTTAAACTTTTTTAATTTTTTCTTTCCCTCCTCTTTCCTTTCCTTCGTTCCCCTTCCCTGTTTCCCCTTCTTCCCCTTTCCCTTCCTTCGTTCTCCTTTCCCTTCCTTCTCTTTTCCTTCCTTCCCCTTCCCCCTTTCACTTTTTTTACTTTTTTTTTATAGGTTCGGCTTTCAGGTGGGCTTCCGAAGTATAGAAAAACCAAGTTTCGTAAGTACGAAACTTGGTTTATTTTTTTTTTATTTTTTAATTTAATATGAACGGTTACTAACTGTTCTTTATTATTTTTTACTTTTTTTTTAGGTTCGGCCATTCGGATGGGCTTCTGAAGTATAGAAACCCCCAAAGATTCATAAGTACGAATTCTTTGGAGTTTTTTTTTATATTTTTAATATGAACGGTTAATACTAACCATTCTTTATTATTTTTTTTTTAGATGTGGCCGTTCGGGTGGGCTTCCAAAGTATAGAAAAACCAAGTTTCGTAAGTTTAAAACTTGGTTATTTTTTTTTTGTTTATCATATGGGCCGATCCTTGGAATCTAATTTTTTTACACAAAAATAATTTTATTAAAGCAAATATAAATTATCATTTATATAAGAATAATAAATTTATACCAGATAATGCAAAAAAAACTAATTAATTATATAATTTTTAATTTTTTTTTAATATAAGAAATCATTAAAATTTAAAAGATCAAATATAACTCTCATGACAAAATCATTGATAATTCTTCGTAGAAATAAGCTATACAAATAAATTTACATTCATTTGAAAGAGAAAATCGAGATCTATCTAATGAATCTAAAATCAAGTGAATTGAATCACTAGTTGTTCAGTAATCACGTTCAGTATATTATTGAATTTTATCTAAATTTGATCATTAATTACTTCACATATAGTGATTTAATTTGAATGATCTTTGCTCCCTAGTGTGATGCCAACTTTTATCTTTAAAATAAATTTAAAATAATTCATTTAATATATGTAGATGTTTAGGAATCATCAATTATATTATTAATATAAAATTTTGTAAGTTTGATAAAATCTGATATAAAAAAATTTATTAAATACCTGTAGATGCAAGCTACACGAATGATATTATATTCATTTGAAAGAGAAAATTGAGGTCTATCTAATAAGCCTAAAATCGAATGAATTGAATCACTGGATTGTGAATAATTACGTCTAATATATTTATTTTTAATTTTTAAATTTGATTTGACTTTGATCGTTAATTACGCCTCATCCAGTGATCCAATTTTCCTGATCTTTGATTCTTACGATAGAGCAAATTCTCAGCTTTCAAATGAATGTAAAATGATGACGTTAGCATATCTCCAGGAATAATAATGCACGATTTTGTCACCTGCATAAAGTCCGATCTGAAAATTTTATTTCTTACCAAAAAATGCTTTCATAAGAGAATCCCAAATTCTTTTACTTTATTTAAAAGATTTTATTTGCCATTTAAGGATTTTAGTAGAATAAATCTAATGAAATAATTTTAAAAGATAAAAAACAAATATATAATTAGTTATTTTTTAAAAAAAAGAATATCTTATTATTCATTTTACAACTATTTTACATCATAATTATTTTTTATTTGCATGTATTTTTTACAAAGAAAAAACAATAAATAAAAATTATGAAAAAATATGTCTTATCTATGTATATAAAATATTAAGTTTTTTCTTTTACTTACCACTTAAAAATAACTGCTATATTTGCTTATAAACTTTTTTGTCATATTTAATAAAAGTGAATAGAAAAATGATGGAAAAGTGATGGGAGTGATGGGGAAAAAGAAATGGTTATTACCGTTATTTTTGAATATTGATTAAAAAAATTTTTTTATTTTTTATTAAATCTGAGTTACGTAAATATGTAACACATATTTAATTTAGATTTGTGTAATGTTAATCTTACTAAAATATTAAATTTTTATAAAAATCTTAATTAGACTAATTCCAAAAATCGGCACATATGTTTTTAATATTATGAACGGTTATTAATAACCGTTCTTTACTTTTTTTTAGGATCGGATGTTCTGAAGAATGGGAAAATTCCAAGATTCGTAAGAATCTTGGATTTTTTTTTATTTTTTTTAAAAAAAATATTACAAACGGTTACTAATAACCGTTCTTTTATTTTTTATAGGTTCGGGTGGGCTTCTGTATTCTGAAGAACGGGAAAATTCCAAAGATAAGAATCTTAGATTTTTTTTTATTTTTTTAAAAAAATATTACAAACGGTTACTAATAACCGTTCTTTTCTATTTTTTAGGATCTGATGGGCTTCCGAAGAAAGGAAAACCAAGAAACCAAGATTCGTAAGTAAGTACGAATCTTGGTTTAAGTTTTTTTGTTTTTTTTTTAATATATGAACAGTTCTAACCGTTCTTTACTTTTTTTTTAGAATCTGGCAGGCTTCCAAAAAACGAAAACCCAAAGATTCGTAAGTACGAGTACGAATCTTTAATTTTTTATTTATTTATTATTATTACGAATGGTTTACTAACCATTCTTTCTTTTTTTTATAGGTTCGGGTGGGCTTCTGAAGAATGAAAACCCAAAGATAAAGATTCGTAAGTACAAATCTTTACTTTTTTTTTCTTTTTTTTTAATTTTATTAATGAACAGTTACTAATAACCGTTCTTTTTTTTATTTTTTAGGTGCGGTAGGCTTCCGACGAATGAAAATTCAAAGATAAAGATTCGTAAGTACGAATCTTTACTTTTTTTTCTTTTTTCAAAGCTTTCTTTAAAAAAAATTTTTTTTTATTAATTAATTTATTTTCTTTATTTGAGTAGGTTTCGGCTTTGGTTGGATAGGTAATTTTCGTTTCGAACTTTTTTTTTTTAAAAAAAACAATTTATTTAGTTTTTTTCTATTTTGTAGGTTTTGACTTTGGTTTATGGGCGTTTGATAGGTGAGTTTAGTTTCGAAACTTTGTTTTCTTTTCAAAACTTTAACAAAAAATATTAATTTTATTTATTTATTTTGTAGTATCGGTTGTGATATCCTTGGGCTTTGGATATGTAAGTTTCGAAATTTCGCCTTCTTTCGAAACTTTAAAATTTTATTTATTTTTTTATTTTATAGGTATCGGCTGTGATATCTCCTTGGCGGGCTTTGGATCAGTAAAGTTTCGTTTTCTTTTCGAAACTGTTTTAAGAAAAAACTAATTCTTTCTTTCTTTTTTTTGTAGGTTTCCACTTTAAACTTTTATTGAACAGATTGTGTAAGTTTCATATTTCAAAACGATGTTACCGATACCTGCCACATATCAGCAGACTGAACTTATACTCAGTTCAACATTATACTTGGTTTAGATTTTATAATCTCTTAACTTCTCGCTCTCTTTCATTTATATTTCTTACGTTCTCATACATTCTCATAATTTCTCTTTTAAACTGCGAGAGTTCTCTTTACTTCTTATTACAATTCATATAATAGTTAAACTGGGATAATTTCCCTTACTTTACTTCTCTGGACTTATAATATAATATTAATTAATTCTCAAGCGTACAATGAGCATATTCATATTTGAATAACTTTTAATAATTAATATTTTAATATTATTTTTATTTGAGCCAAAAGTTGACTGCGGAATTCCTATCAAATCCCACCTATATTTATACATTTTTAAGAAAATTATTTCTACTATTTCTAACTTTTCTACTAATAAAAATTTAAGAATAATAAGAAAATAAAGATGTATTATCATATGACTATCTCGTGACTAAACTAAACTAAACTATAAATATTATTTTATCGGTTCATTATTTATCCTTCGGCTAATTATTTATCCGTATTATATTTTCAGTTAACTAATTATCACTATCTAACATTAATTTCTGTGTAATCTATCCCATATCTTCGATTACAACAAATTTTTTTTTATTGAAGAAATTTTAACTAATCATTTTTTCTTTTTTTTTGTAGGTTTCTTAACGAATTCTAGATTTTTTAATGTAGATGGTGAGTCAGGTGAATGGTAGCAAGTATCTTTCAGAATGTTTAGGACCTCTGTCTTATCATAATCCTTTACTCAATCGTCATTACGTTTAAAAAGGGAAATAGCACCCTTAACTCTACGCGATTTTTTCTAAAATATAACGAATGTTTAGTATCAATTTCGAAATGACAGTAAAAAGACAGATTTGATCGCCCAAATTCCCTCTGTCATCAATTTACAGAGTTACCACATCAAATGGGCATTCTCATGGTCGAACGAACGAATAATTGAACAAACGAACAAATAAACGAACAAGCAAATAATCAACGACATAATTAACAACAACATAATCAACGAACAACATGCAACAACATATAACAACATTCTTGGTTCACAACATAAATAGCATTAGTAATATAAAACAACAAATGATATAAAATAAAATTAACTTCTCTAAATTTTCCCCAAATTATATCCACTTTTACCTTTCATTTCAAAACTTCCATAGCTCTCGCTACGAATTATTACTTTTCAAAAGTATATATTTAATTCATCTTAAAATTTTCATTTTGTTCAATTAAAATTAATTAAGCAAACATTAATTAAAGTTTAGGGCGAACCTATTACCTTTAATTAACATTAAACTTTACTAACAAATAATTAAATGAAACTTATATTTTTATTGAGTTCTGTGGATGAGAACTATGGAATTACTTTGAATTCCGCTCTCTATTTATACAAATTTTATGCTACTTTCTATTCTATCTATATATTATCTTTGAACTATCTTTCTAATATGCTATCTATATTTTAAATACGCTATCTTTTAATATGCTATCTTTTATATATGTTCTTTTTAATATGTTATCTTTTATGTTCCATCTTTATACTATCTTTTTATATTATCTTTTATATTATTTTATGTTCTTTAATCTTTCTGACATTATTTTATATGTTCTTTCAATTCGCTTTATATGTTTTGCTTATAATCTATCTTTTGTGGCTTATAATTATTCTTTCTAATCATTCTTATTGTTAAAGATTGCTAAGCTGCAATTGATTGACTCTAATTATTCTATTAGTTCTTTGTCAATCATTCGATAAATATTACATCATGTAGATCATTACTCTTCCTAAATGTTTATCCTTTTTCGGCTAATTATTTATCCATCTACGCCAATTCATACACAGGTCGAAAAGTGAAAAATCAGGCATCAATCAGTCACCAATCGGTCACCAATCAGGTACCTGATTGGTGACCGATTGGTGCCTGATTGGCATTTTCGCCAAATACCGTCACCAATCAGGCAGTTTGCTAACTTTTGATCCAGTGATCAGAAAAAGATGAAATATAGCTCATTGGAATCGTCTCAATATGACGAATCTAATGGTAGTAAAATCGCATCTCTAGGATTAATACTTGATGGGAAATTAAGTAAAATATAAAAATGAAAATGTATCATTTATATTTTATTTAATTTTTTATTAACTATCAATCCTAGAGATGCGATTTTACTACCATTAGATTCGTCTTGTTGAGACGATTCCAATGAGCTATATTTCATCTTTTTCTGATCACTGGATCAAAAGTTAGTAAACTGCCTGATTGGTGACAGTATTTGGCGAAAATGCCAATCAGGCACCAATCAGTCACCAATCAGTCACCAATCAGCTACCTGATTGGTGACCGATTGGTGCCTGATTTTTCACTTTTCGACCTGTGATAATTAATTTGTTTGTTTTTAATATTTGGCAATTACATTTGATGGTTGAATTTTATCATCTTTTCATACTTGATATTCGACCGTTTACAATGGTAAATGCTTCGGAATTGAAAAACAGAAGATGAAATATTATATATGTAGACTACATTGTATGTTAGTGTTAAATATATTGTATACGTAGGCGAAATATAGTATTAAATATATTGTAGGTGAAATAGGATATTATTAGTATTAAATATATATTATATATTAAATAAAATACAATTTTATGAATTAATGTTCAGTATAAAAATGCTATCTGAAACTTATGCGAAACTTAACCAAAATTTAGACGAGTGGCAGTCTGAGTGGTAACACTCGATAAAAACTTTTGGTTAGAAGATTCGTCCAACTTCGACCGGATTTTAGCCATAATTCGGGCCAAATTTGCCTATACGAAACCTGGCCAAATTGGACTATTTTGACTAGTAGTACCAGATATTATTCAATCACATATTGAGTCAAATATATGGCATGAACATAAATTTATTATAGAGCCAACGCTTTTTAAACAAGATGATATTTGATTAAATATTTTTGATTTCAATATGCAAAAATCAATGCAAAATTGTATAGAAAAATATGTTAAAAAAGAAAAATTTAATAAGAACTTAACAATCGAAAGGCTATACGTTGTAACCTGAGAAATCAGGATAATCACGTGAGCGGATGAAAAGACTGAATGGGACAAGGATAAATAATTAACCGAAGGATAAATAATTAACCGAAGGATAAATAATTAGCCGAAGGATAAATAATTAACCGATAAAATAATATTTATAGTTTAGTTTAGTTTAGTCACGAGATAGTCATATGATAATACATCTTTATTTTCTTATTATTCTTAAATCTTTATTAGTAGAAAAGTTAGAAATGGTAGAAATAGTTTTCTTGAAAATGTATAAATATAGGTAGGATTCGTTAGGAATTCCGCAGTCAGTTTTGACTCAAATTTAATAAAATAAATATTAATTATTAAAAGTTATCTTGAATATGCTCATTGTACGCTTGAGAATTAATTAATATTATTATTAAGTCCAGAAAAGTAAAGAAAAGGGAATTATTCTCGTTTTGTTGTATGAAATATAATAAGAAGTTAGGAGAACTCTCGCAGTTTATAAGAAATGAAGTGGTAATATTTGAAAGAATAAATATTACAGGAAGCATGATATTTTGGGAATATTATGAATAAGTGGTAGTATTGAGAATAAATACTACGGATAAATGAGAAAGAAAGCGAGAAGTTAAAAGAAAAATAAAATCTAAACCAAGCAAAGTAACGAGAAATAAAGTTAAATGAGAAAGATGTGTTTATCCACAGGTGGCAGACGTGGGTGACAATTTGGTGCAATGCTCTCGAGAAAGGAAATGATCAATGAATAAAAGAAATGAAATATGATCATTCTGACTATCTTCATATAGTTAGGTACCTACGTGATATTCCTAGAGGATCTGGACTTGAGTATAAAAAGAAAAAAAGTTATTAAGTGTACAATGAGAAATAAAAGAAGTACAAGTAATGAAGGATAATCAAAGCATGTGTTGCTTGTGATTAGGAGATTTATCAGGAAATTATGAAGTTTATCATAAGAAATTGAAAGAAGTACATGTTAGTATGAGAAAGAACTAACACGAATGAAAGAATAGATATTAAATGATGTATAAGCCTGATAAATAAGAAATAAAAGTTGTTAATAACAAACCTAAAAACTACCATACCTCGATGTGAAGGTAGAGGAAAGCCTAGTATAGGTTATTGGAAGTAAAAGGAGATAATTCTATAAGAATTATTGGAGTTAAGTTAGTCACGATAATGGACTATAAAAGAAAATAAGACCGTATCGAGATTTCACGGTAAGAAAGTAAATCTAACGCAAAAGTTGCGGGTGAACTATAAACCCAAGAGGTTGCGTGGGAACCTTATAAGAAAAACACTAGTGGTTATGTGGGAACCTTTAAAACACTATAAGATTGTAAGTTGTGGGTTAAGCTGTAATAAACCCTCTAGATTGTAAGTTGCGGGTTAAACTGTAAGAAACCCCCATTATTATTATTGTACGTTGTGGGTAAAGCGGTGTTAAACCCTCATATTAATTTATTTTTGAAGAAACTTGCTGGTCAAGTAAGAGAATAATAGAAAAAATAGTTGTGTCACCAGGGGCGTTTGTCAACAGAAATTTCAGTACATTGATCGCTTAAAAATCTGTGGCTATCCAATTATAATAAGAAAATAATGAAAGAAATAAGAGAAAGTATAAGTCACGTGGTGAGGCGCAGTAAAATATATATATAGACCTCCCCAGTCTGAGGAGATTGTGGACTTAGATTATTTTTAGAAAAATAAAGTTAGTATATAGACCTCCCCAGAGCTGAGGAGATTACGTAAGAATATTATGTGAGAAGTCATGTGAGTAGTACAAATCACATGAAAAGTAGGTCATATAAAGCGCAGTAAAGTGACGAAAAGAATAAAATGATGCATACCTTGATGCAGTGGAATAAAAATAAAAATGCGAAAAATTGAAATTTAAAAGGAAAAAGGGTTGTATTTATAATTTTTGGAGTAACACAGATCATGTGTTAAGAGAAAGAAAATGAAAGAAATGAAAGAAAATATAAGTCACATGATAGGGCGCAGTAGATGAAATGAAATTAGGAGAAGTATGAGAAGTACATGTAATAAATAAGAAAAATATCGATAAATAAAGAAGTAAAATATTTAAAATAAGTTATAAAAAGTATGGATTTATATTGTAAAAAGAATAAAAGTGTAATTATATTTTGAAAATAAAATAAAGCATTAAAATGGAGATACCAATATTTTATGGCGTAATAGGAGAAAATCCAAAAGAATGGACAAATCAAGTAGAAAAATATCTGTCAAAGATAGGAATTAAAGACGATAAAAGAATATTTAAGATTGCGAAGACACATTTGTTAGGAAATGCGCTACAATGGTTTGAAAATGAAGGAATGTGTATTACAGATTGGGATAAGAATGAGATCAAATGGTTGAACTTAAAATTTAGAATAATTGATAGATATTCAAGTGACAATAGAAGCTGAGTAATTGACTATTAGAAAAGTAAAAAGAAATGAATAATGATAAAGTGAAATAATAATAAATAAGAAATTTTGAATATTAAGGGACTAAATAAATATACGAAAAGACGTTAGAGAATAAAGGGCGAAATAAAAGGATATCATAAGAAGAATAATAAGTGTAATGAAATTAAGCGATTAAGATGGAAATACAGGAAATATGTAAATAACGAGAATTTAGGGACAAATAATTGTCCAAAAAGACGTTAAACTAATTAGGATTAATGAAGAATATCAAGTTATGAGTAATAGAATACTATGTGATAAAAGATATAATAAAGAAATGTAGTAGAAAGTTGTATACACAAGGATATAAAAGAAATAAAGATTGAAATAATAAATGAATAATTACTATATGAATAAAAATATAAATAGACGGGAAATATGAAATGAAACCATTTTGCAAGTAAATAGGTAAATAAAATAAATCGAGATGTCTGATGTATACGATGAATTAGAAGAGATTAAAAATAGACACGAAATAGAAAAACATAATGAATCAAGAAAAGAGTATCAAGTAGATCCTTCATGCCTAAAATGTTATAGTACTGATGGAATAGAGATAGGAGATTGGTTTAAAAGATTTTGGAAGATTTTCCAAAAGGTAATATTAGAAGCAATGAGTTATAACAGAAATACATATGTAAAATTAATGGAATACATAACACTAACAAGAAAGGATGGGGAAGAAAGTTATCCATCTAGTAAGAAGAAAAGAAATAGAGAATTTGAGAAAATGAGAAAAGAAGGAGAAAAACTGTTAGATATAGTTGTAAGGTCAATTAGGTATAGAAACAAATCAGATTACAGAAAAATGGGAATTATATCAGTGATAAAAGTGATCTGTGAACATTACATATTGAGTGAAGATAATGAGTATATATTAGACGATCGAACAGAAGAGAATCTATTGGGAAATAGGGAATTGTTAACATATAGATATATTATAGAAGATGATGAATTAGATGTGAGATTTGCAAAATTTGAAGAGTGGTTAGAAAAAACAGAATCAATAACCATTAAAAACAAAGGATATGGTACTATGAGATATTTCAAAGAAATATTGCATCTAGAAGAAAATATAGTAGAAGAAGAAAATAGAGAGAAAGTCAAGAAATTTCAGAAAAGTATAACATATCAATGGTGGGATGGAAATAAATACCCAAAACCATGGATGAACGATGAGTTAACAGATAAGATAATAGAGAAAATTATTGAAACAAAAGGTTTTGTTGAAGAACAAAGTGATGTAGGAGAACTAGAAAGTTCAGATGATTTAGGAGAATCAAGTTCAAATGAAGGAGATGAACATATAGAAAGAATATACAGAAATTATTGGTTAGAAAATGGTTATGAGATTGATATTGAAGAAATAAGACGAATAATAAATTTTAGAGTGGAATATGAAATAATGAAAACTAAAGAATTTATGAGTTTTTACAAAACTATTGAAGAATTAGATGACAAAGGAATAAGAGAAGAATTAAGAATATGGCATTATATGTATACAATAGAATGTCCGTTATGTAACAAAATGATACTGAAAAAGGAAGCAGTAAAATACAATAAAGAATTTACAGGAGAAATATGTAAAAATTGTTCTGAGAGAGAGGAGAATGATGTTAGTGAAGCAGAACTAAGAGTAAAAAGAATACAGAAAATATGCGAAGGAGCAGAAGTTGAAGTAACGGAAGGAGAAATATTACGAATGATAAATATGGGTTATACAGATGGAGAAATCTTAAATTGGGAGTTTATAAAGTTATTCCAAGAAAATAAGAATGAATTGGAGGGAGTCATAAAAGAAATATTAGTTAAATATTTAGAAAAACAAATAGAGACAGAGGAAAACAACGAAGAAGAGGATACAAATGATTCAGAAAAGATTGGAGAAATATTAGATCCAGAAGAATATGAGATTTGGGAAGAAAATTCTGAAGACTTCGATGAAAATGGAGTCGGAAATAATGATGAAAATATTATAAATACAGAAGGTTTTGGCTTAAGTCAAAATTCAGATTCGAATAATTCGTTGAATATTAAGGATTCTGATATTGAAAATTTTGATACAGAAAGTGAACTATCTGATTACAATTTACAGGAGAATATATTGTTGAACATGGCGACTGAAGCTCAAATGAAAAGAATAGTTGAGAATGCTTTAAGATATCCACCTAATACTTTGGATGCAGCAGTAGGGGCAGGAGCACACTTAGTAGATAGGATTGAAAATGCAGGAAATGAAGCCAGAGGAATAATTAATATACCATTATTTTATGGAAAAGAAGAAGAAGATGTTAGTGATTGGATTAGACAATTTGAAGTAGCATTTGCAGCAATTGGAAAAGCAGCAGGACCTAATGGTGGAAGACAAGCGACATTCGCAGCAGCACATTTAAGAGGAGCAGCAGCACAATGGTATCATGAAATGAGAGAAGCGAATGCAGGTCATTTAGTGAATTGGGCGGATGCAGATAATGATAATGATTTGAAACATAGAATTAAAAGAAGATTTACCAGAGAAGATGTTAGAAGAAGAAAAATGTTAGAATTGAGAAAAACTAAACAAGGAATAAATGAAAATGTCGATGATTATACAAGAAGATTTAGACAAGTATTAAGAGTAGCGACAAGAGGTCATGCATTAGCTGAAAAATATCAAGTAGATTTTTATATTGAAGGGTTAGAAGCAACAGTAGGATACCAAGTTAGAAGACAGAATCCAGCAAATTTAAATGATGCAATAAATTTAGCAAGAAGAGAAGAAGAAGCAAGAAATGAATTATTTAGAAAAGCAGGAAATATACCAGATAGAGTTTATCCGGAGATTGGAAAAGGATATATTGAAGAACGAAATGTTGGAACAAATGTCAGACATAATAAACCATTAAATGAGAATTATGAAGATGAGCTAGCGGAAAAATTAGAGAAAATGAGAATTGCCAAATTGGAAAAACAAGTACGAAATATGGAAAGGGAGTTGAATAATAATGGGAATAGAAACCAATTGAATCAGAGAAGAAATAATGGAGCACCGATTAATTATGATGAAATAACTTGTTTTAGGTGTAATAGAAGAGGTCATTTTGCGACTAGATGTCCATTAGGAAATAATATCAGAAGAAACGAGAGAAGAGTTAATTTAATAGATATAGAAGACCGTGAAGAAGATTATGACTACGAAGATGAAGAATCAGATGATGATTATGACCATGAAAATAATGAATATAATAATTCACAATTGTATAATTACGATCGTGATTTGTATGAAAAAGACAACCCAGTACAAGAAAGAAGAAGAAGTAATAGAATAAATCCTGTACAAGGATGGAAAGTCTTTGGAAAACCAGATTTAGATAAAGAAATTGCGGAAAGGGGAAAGGAAGAATATAAATATAGAAATAGAAGAGAAGTTCCAATGGAAGAAGATGTGGGAGATGAACAACCAATGTACGATAGACCAATAGGACCAGATAATACGAATATCCCAAAAAGATATAAATGGAGTAAAAAGAAAGGAGGATATTACGACACAATGGAAGGAATAAATAGATGGAAAGAAGCAGGAGGAAAACGCAAACCAAGAGAAGATAAAATTACAGGAGTTAGATCAAAAGATCCAGTAGATTATGGAAATCTACTTAATATTGTAGAACAACAAGGAAGAATGATAAAGAAAATGATAAGAAAAGGAGATAAAATGGAGTGACTACACTCGGAGGTAAAAAAGACCAAAATAATTGGAGAAAAAGAAGTTACAACAGCAATGAAAACACAGTTTATAATAAATAATAAGGAAATCGAAGTTGTAATAGATTCAGGAGCAGCAATAAGTGTAATAACAGAGAAATTAAGAAAAGAGTTAGATATACCAATAAAAGAAAAAAGTAATATCACATGTACATTAGCAGATGGGGGAAAAATCGCTTTATTAGGAAAAGTTAATACGGAAGTAGAAGTTTATAAAGAATTAGTGATACCAGTAACATTAGATGTAATAGACTCAAAACAGAGAGAAATGATTATAGGAAATGACTTATTGGATAAATGGAATGCGAATATTAATTATAAGGAAAAGGTATTAGAGTTAGAAAATGATGAAGAAATAATAGATATACCGGTGTGGTATATTAAACAAGTAGAAGAGTCGGAGGAATCTGACTACGAAAGTGAATCAGAAGAATCTGATTATGAACAAGAAGAAGGGAAGAAACTATATACGATGAAAGAAGTAATGAAAGGAAATAAAGAAGTAATAAGGAAAAACGAGCTCCAGAAGGATAATGAGAGTTCAAGTGAAGAAAGTTCATCTGATGATAGTGAAATATCTAGTGAAAATGAGGATTAAATTATATAAAAGGGATTAAAATTGTTCCAAAATGTAAAATTGTCAGAATAATAATAAGAAATAAAATAATAAATAAATTTTAAAATGATAAGCGAAAATGGTAAAAATGAAAATAAATGGGAAAAATTCGATAAAAAGATAAATTTGGGAGAAGTAACAGGTAAAAGAAAAGATGATATAATAAAGATAATTAAAAGTTACGAAGAAATATTTGAATATGATGAAGAAAAATTGGGAAAAGTGAATACCGTTAAACATAAAATTGAAATTAAGGAAGGTCAAGAACCGATAGCACAGAAAAGATATAAGGAGACTGAAGAAAAAGGAAAGTTTATAAAGAAAGAAATTGAACAGTTATTAAAAATGGGAAAAATTAGAAAATCATGGAGTTCATGGGCGTCTCCAGTAACACTAGCAGGAAAGAAAACAGGAAATTATAGATTTTGCATTGACTATAGAAAATTAAATAATGTAACTAAATCGGATGTATACCCATTACCAAGAATAGACGAATTATTAGAAAAATATAGAACGGTGAGATGGTTTACGAGTTTGGATCTAGCGGCAGGGTATCATCAAGTAGAAATGGTAGAAGAAGATAAAGAAAAGACAGCATTTATATGTTTACAAGGATTATATGAATATAATGTCATGCCATTCGGTTTAAAGAATGCACCAGGAACATTTCAGAGGTTAATGGACGAAATATTAAAAGAATATATTGGAGAATTTGTAATAGTATATTTAGATGATATAATGATTTATTCGAAAAATTTCGAAGAACATGAGGAACATATTGATAAAGTGCTGAATAAATTAAAGGAAAACAATCTGATTGTGAAATTGAAGAAATGTAAGTTTGGTGAACGAAATATAGAATTTTTAGGACATATAGTTGGGAGAGATGGTTTAAAACCAGATGTGAAGAAAGTGGAGAAGATTAAAGAAATAAAGATACCAGAAACTGTTACACAAGTAAGATCATTTTTAGGATTGTGTTCGTATTATAGAAGATTTATAAAGAATTTTGCGAAAATAGCAAAGCCTTTATATCACTTAGTAAAGAAAGATGTACCATTTGAATGGACAGAGAAACAGCAAGAAGCATTTGAAGAATTAAAAATAAGATTAATGGAGAAACCAGTATTAGATCACCCTAATTTTGAAAAGGAATTTATATTGATTACAGACGCATCAGGAGAAGGGTTAGGAGCAGTGTTATCTCAGAAAAACGAGGAGAATAAAGAATTTGTTATCGCTTACGCTAGTAGAAGTTTAGTGGGAGCAGAAAAGAATTATGCAATAACAGAATTAGAATGTTTAGCAATATTCTGGGGGATCAAGTATTTCCATAAGTTCTTAGCAGGAAGAAAGTTTACAGTTATAACAGATCATGCTGCATTAAAAGGATTAATGAATGCTAAAGTACCTACAGGAAGAAGAGCAAGATGGGTAATGGAGTTACAACAGTATGATTTCGAAGTAATACATAGAAGTGGTAAAGAAAATAAGAATGCAGATGCGTTATCAAGACTAGAATTTGAGGAGAAAGTTATAAAAAGGGACCCTGGAGGCTCAAGTCAAGAAATAATGAAAATGGAACATAATAAAGAGAAAAAGCTGAGATATGTTAGATCAGGAAATGAATGGTTCGACGCTAGAAGATTTAAGGGAAAATGGGATGATATGAAATATTTTAATGATAAAGAAGCGATATTACTGAACTTAGAAGAAAAGACAGAAAAAGAATTATTAAAGAAATTAGAAAGGAAGAGTAAACCACAGATTATTATTGTTGATGGGGTTGATGGTATAGGGAAATCCACCATAGTAGAAAATATAATTAAACGATTAAAAGAAAAGGATGATTTAAAAATAATATTTAATAAGTTTAAAAGAAGAAGAAATGATGATAAGAGATTTGAGGAACCTTCAAAAGAATATGAATGGTTATTCAGAAAACAAGTTGTAGAAGAAATCAATAGGAGAATAGTTGAATTTACAGATGAAGACATTATAATACTGGATAAGTCACCATATTGTGAATACTTTTATCAAAAGACCAAAAGTTTTGACAGAGGATATATTACTCCATATGGGAACCATAAAATGGAAAAGGAGATATTTAAATATAAAGATATTATAGATAATGCGATAATAATTTTCTTAGAGAATAAAGAATGTTGGAATAATTATATTGAAAGAGAAACTAAGAAAAGTAATGAAGGACATAAAACATCATATGAAACATTGAACGAAGAGGAATATATGGACATGGTGAAAATGTTTAAAGAGCATCAGAATATTTATGAGAATAAGGGGAAATATAAGAGAATTAAGATTAAAAACGATGATAAAAGTTGGAAAAAAGTATATAAACAAGTAAAAAAAATTATTGGAAAAATAAAATGACTACCGAAAATATTGGAGTAGGAATATATATTTACATTATACACAGGAATACAAATTATCACTGCGTGTTATTTGAAGATAAAAATATTAGGTTTATTTTACCTTTTGAAGAAGAAATAGAAGATATACTAATTAATGGAAGAAGATAAATATAATGAGATAATTAAAAATATAGATAATGAACAACACTATAGGATGAAAGATGGTTTGTTATATAGAATAAAGGATAATAGAGAATTGAGAGTAATAAGAAAATATGAGTTTGAAGGATTAATGTATATTGCACACGACCATGAATTATCTGGACATTTTGGAATAGATGCAACATATGAAAGGATTAGAGAGAAATATTATTGGAAAGGAATGAAACAAGATATAGAAATATATGTTAAATCATGCGATAGTTGTCAAAGGAGAGGGAAACTGATTGGAAAACATGAATTAAATGTAATAAAAGTTAAAGAACCATTTTACCAAATTGGAATAGATGTTGTGGGACCGTTACCAATAACAGAAAGAAATAATAGATACATAGTTACGGCAATGGATTATTTTACGAAATGGCCAGAAGCCAGAGCTTTAGAAACAGCAGGTGCTAAAGAAATTGCAAGATTCATTTATGAAGATATAATATGTAGACATGGATGTCCAAAAAAGATATTAAGTGATAGAGGAAGTCATTTCAATAATAAATTAGTAGAACTATTAATGAAGGAATTTCAGATAAAACACAATTTTTCGACACCTTATCACCCAAAGACAAATGGATTAATAGAAAGATTCAATAAGACACTATGTGAATCATTAGCAAAATTGAGTAACATTAAAGATTGGGATTTAAAAATACCAGGAGTTTTATTTGCATATAGAACAAAGAAGAATGATTCGACCAAGTTAAAACCAGGATATCTAATATATGGAAGGGAAATGAAGACATTATTAAATATGGAAGATGAAAATGTTACAATAACACAAAGGATTAATAGTTTAATGGAAGATCTACCGAACATTAGAAGCCGAGCCAGAGAAAATATAGAAAAATCTCAAGAAAAACAGAAGAAATATCATGATAAGAAATATAAGACGAAAAAGAATTTTCAAATAGGGGATAAAGTACTATAATGCAGCAAAAGAAAAACAATGGTCTGGAAAACTAGAAGAAAAATGGAAAGGACCGTATTATATACATGAAATAATTTCTAAAGGATCTTATAAAATTAAAACTATGGAGGGAAGAATACAGAAAACGCCAATAAATGGAGAATTATTGAAGGAATATATTGACAGGTCAAGTTTTGAAGTTATAGTTAGAATTTGATGGGACTCAAATTTTTCTTGGGGGGGATAGCTGTAACCCGAGAAATCAGGATAATCACGTGCGGATGAAAAGACTGAATGGGACAAGGATAAATAATTAACCGAAGGATAAATAATTAGCTGAAGGATAAATAATTAACTGATAAAATAATATTTATAGTTTAGTTTAGTTTAGTCACGAGATAGTCATATGATAATACATCTTTATTTTCTTATTGTTCTTAAATCTTTATTAGTAGAAAAGTTAGAAATGGTAGAAATAGTTTTCTTGAAAATGTATAAATATAGGTGGGATTCGTTAGGAATTCCGCAGTCAGTTTTGACTCAAATTTAATAAAATAAATATTAATTATTAAAAGTTATCTTGAATATGCTCATTGTACGCTTGAGAATTAATTAATATTATTATTAAGTCCAGAAAAGTAAAGAAAAGGGAATTATTCTCGTTTTGTTGTATGAAATATAATAAGAAGTTAGGAGAACTCTCGCAGTTTATAAGAAATGAAGTGGTAATATTTGAAAGAATAAATATTACAGGAAGCATGATATTTTGGGAATATTATGAATAAGTGGTAGTATTGAGAATAAATACTACGGATAAATGAGAAAAAAAGCGAGAAGTTAAAAGAAAAATAAAATCTAAACCAAGCAAAGTAACGAGAAATAAAGTTAAATGAGAAAGATGTGTTTATCCACGGGTGGCAGACGTGGGTGACAACGTTATTAACTACAAATTAATACAACAACATGGAGAACAAATTTTCGTATATATAGATGGTTCTGTTATAAATAATGGAACAGAAAATATCGATGGAATAGCTGGTTTACATTTTTACAATAAAGATCATAAATTAATTGACGAATTTTACATTAATATTGAACATTGGATTTCTCCAAGTAAAGCAGAAGTGACAAGTTTTATACTCGCGTTGCTTATCATTCATAATATTAATAATGTCGAGATAATTACAGATAATGAATTTATTCTTAATTACTTTAATGAAATTATATGCAAAATCAAAATTTATAATACACACAAATTACTAAAAACACAGAATAACATTTATATTTGGGCTTTAATTCGACAATTTATAGATTTAAATGAAATAATCATACCAAAAATTACCAAAATCAAAGCACATGACGATAATGTATATCATAATTTAGATCAATAAATTAAAAATCGATATTCAGATAGGAATAGGGTATATTCAGTTATTTTTAATTTTTCTCAACTCGATAAAATCGAATATATGCTTACATGGAATAATATTATTATTGAAAAACCGATTAGACGTTTTATATGATATTATAATGAAATTTTAAATTTAGAAAAATTTTTTAATCATCGAAGGAATCAAAAATATACATTAGATAGCGTAGAATGGGCAATTACGTTTGAATTCTTAAAGGAAAATGAAAATGTTTTACAAACTAATTTCCACACAACTAAACGACATCATTATAAAATTAAGAATTTAATTGAAGAAATTCTGACTGTAGAACAAAGAAAATTGATTAATTTTGATATATATAAGGATTGGAAATGTCCTGTCTGTGAGCGAAAGAAAGAAACTTTTGGCCATGTTTGGCGTTGTTATTCAAATCGTAAAAGAATGCGAAATATTATATATTATTCAATAATATGTTTAATTGAAAAAATTAAAGAATACGATTTATATACTTTTGATGAAGCAAAAATAATCGACTTATTTATAAACAAATCTTTTGGTAAAGTTAAAGTTAATGATAATAAATTAACTTTCATTGATATTATTAAAGGAAAACTCTTAGCTGATTTCTTACGACAAGAAATAAAAATGACTAAAGCTCATATATTCGAAACTGGAGTTAAATTTTTAGATTTCGTTTTTAAATCTACACATAAGATTTGGCTTGATAGATGTGATTTACAAAAAGATAAAGAAAGAAGTTTAGGTGTTACTAAAGAGGATAAAAAACATTATAGTTATAATAAAAATATGGTTAAAAAAGGTATTAATCATAAAGTCTATCAAAATGTAAAAGGGCTTTTGAATTATATATACTTTAATATAGAATCTTTGGATTTTATAGTTCGTGTTAATCAGTATACTTTTCAAATATTTTTTCTTTTATTTTATTTTATTTTTTCTTAGGTAATTTCTTTTATTTTCGCCCTTATGGGTTGATTTTTTTTTCTTTTATTTCTATTTTTGTTTAGTTATCCTGGTTCATCAGGGATATATTAATTTTTAATATATTCTAGGTATTTAGTTTTGTATTATTGTTATGTAGATTTTTTCTATTACTGTTATCAAACTAATGACATGTGCTGTAATATTTCTTTTATAATAAATAAATTTTTGTTAACCAGTAAAAAAAAAAAAAATGACAATGACAATGTCAATGTTAGTGACAATATCAATGTCAATGTCAATATCAATGTCAATGTCAATGTCAATGAAAAAAACTTCTAATGCCAACTTTTTGCAAAAACTCTTCCTGTGCCACTGAAAATACCTGTTAAATTGAGATATCATTCAATATTTGCATGTTTTCATTTGTTTGCTAATCAATTTCGCTATTATAATATTATTTACTATTGCAGCATTTTTGCTATAATTTAAAAAATTTTTAAATAATTTTAACAAAAAACGTTTTATCGTTAATTAATAAATTATAGTTTTTCAATTTAATTTTTAAAATGTTAATTTTAAAATAATACATGTATTATGACAATTTCTCTCTATAAAAAAAATAAAATAAATAAAATAAATAATAAGTAGAAGTTAGAACCATCCAAAAAAACCTTACTGGGTATTAAATTTTATATGTATTTATATATCCATTCCTAGGAGATTTTGCAGTGAAAATTAACTATTGATTATACTATAATAAACAGATTTGAAAATTTGAGTAATTCAGCATTTTCCAAATTAGAAAAACTTTTAATTTATTCATAATTTTAATATTATTTTACAATTGTAATAGCAGGAGATATAATTTGGCCTATCGGTCATATATGTAATACGTATTACCAATTTAAATATAGGATTTCCAATTTTAATATTGCAACATGTGATCACGTATTACGGTTATTAACAAAGAATTTTTTTATTTTTTCAGCTGATTATTTTTTTGTCTTTTCATTTACAAAAACCTAATAAAATAGAAATAAAATTTTATTTTTTTTCCTTAAATATAAACACAAATACATTTTTAAATTAAATAACTCAGAATTTAAATATAAACAAATATTATAGTTTGTTACACATATTTCAAATTATGGTTTGAGCATTTTGGCCAAAGTAAATCTTGCTCTTTAATTGAAAGTAGTTCAGCAAGTTGAAGCTGTTAAGATATTAATCTACATGAAAGCACAGTTAATATTTTTGGAGTTATTTATATTTTTACATGATAGTACTAAGTTACAAATTTTTTTTACCTTCAAAGCGTATTTTGGGCAGTTTAGTCAAAGTAAATCGACTTCTTATATTAATTGAAAGTTTTTTGGCGGGTCAAAATCTGCTTGGATATTAATTTTCATGAAGGTACAGTTAATACTTGAAGGGTTATTCACATTTTTTACAATGGAATTTTATTTTTTCCATTTTATCATTTTAGAGCGTATTTTCGGCACTTTAGTCAAAGTAAATCGACTTCTTATATTAACTAAAAGTTATTCAGCAGGTCATAATCTGCTTGGATATTAATTTTCATGAAGGTACAGTTAATACTTGAAGGGTTATTCACATTTTTCACAATGGTACTCATTCATGAATTTTATTTTTTCAGTTTTGTCACTTCAGAGCGTATTTTAGGCACTTTAGTCAATGTAAATCAACTTCTTATATTAATTGAAAGTTGTTCAGCGAGTTATAATCTGTTTGTATATTAGTTTTTATGAAGGTACAGTTAATACTTGAAGGGTTATTCACATTTTTTACAATGATACTCGTTCACGAATTTTATTTTTTCATTTTGTCACTTCAGAGCGTATTTTGAGCATTTTAGTCATAGTAAATCAACTTCTTATATTAATTGAAAGGTTTTCAGTGGGTCATAATCTGCTTGGATATTAATTTTCATGAAGGTACAGTTAATACTCGAAGGGTTATTCACATTTTTCACAATGGTACTCATTCATGAATTTTATTTTTTCTGTTTTGTTACTTCAGAATGTATTTTGAACATTTTGGTCAAAGGAAATTGACTTCTTTTATTAATTGAAAGTTGTCCAGCAGTTAAAATACAATTTTCATGAAAATGCAGTGGAGTAATTTATATTTTTTATGATCATACTATACTGAATTGCAAATATATTTACATTCTTTAATGTATTTTTAAAATTTAAATTTTTATTTAATATTACTTAATAAAGCATTATTATTTAAAATTAAATTTAATATTACAATATAAATTTTTCTTTATTTTTCACCATACAAAAAAATTGTATATGGATTATGGAATCTACATTTTTATATTGGTAATACACTAATGATTTATGAAATTGGCCGTAAAAGTCACAAATTAGACAAATGTAACCAAAAATTGGCTATTCAATTTTTTGCCAATTTTTACTTATTCTGATTCTTTTTTTAACGCATTTATTTATTAAGTTCATAAATGATTACATAATTAACATACTTATTCTGATAATAGGCAGTATATATAAAGTAAATTGCATGTATACAAAAGGTTAACAATAAATGTGAATAAATGAAACTTAATAAATAAATGCAATGTATAAAACATTATAAATTAATGAAATACATTAGTATTAAAAAACAGATGCTTAAATATTGGAATGTATTGTGTCTTTTAATTATATGAAATGTGGAAAAACTTTTAAATGGCCTGGAATTTCATGATATGTATTCTATTTATAATAAATATTTGAATTTAATTAAGTACTTTAAAATGTGGAATATTAAAAAATATGGAGATTTTATTTTTTTAAGCATACAGTATGAATATACAGTATAAAAAAAGATATATCATTTTATTGTTTCAAAATATAAATGGATTAATGGAGTTTTTTTCTTTATATAAATCATGTTATTTACAAAATAAATATAATTTCGTCCATATTATCACTGGTCAGAATAGTCCATTTCGGCAAAATTTTAAATTGCTGAATGTTGGACAAAATTCGGTCTGACATTAGCCGATCAGTACCAAAAAAATCGGCAACTAATTTTATAGGCGATTTGCACCGTAACGCCTGCCACTCGCAATTAGAAATTGGCAAAATTTCGGAATTAGTTAAAAAAATCGGCTGTATATATCAATAAAATTTGAACCTGCCATGCAAATGAAATTCGTCATAAACAATCGACTATTCGTCTAAAAATCGATATTGATTTAATTTGCCGATTTGCAAAAATAAATAAAATCGACCATAATAATTTTGATGAAATTTAGCAAATTTAAGTTTTAAAACAGCGATTTTATTTCGATTGATTTACCAATTATTTTAATTAAATCGCAAAAATTTCCTACAAAAATAGTAAAATTTTCCTACGAAAATAATACGAAAATAATAAAAATTTCCTACAACAATAATACAAAAATAATACTAAAATAATAAAAATTTCCTACGAAAATAATACGAAAATAATAAAAATTTCCTACGAAAATAATATGAAAATAATACTAAAATAATAAAAATTTCCTACGAAAATAATACGAAAATAATACTAAAATAATAAAAATTTCCTACGAAAATAATACGAAAATAATACTAAAATAATAAAAATTTCCTACGAAAATAATACGAAAATAATAAAAATTTCCTACGAAAATAATACGAAAATAATATTAAAATGATAAAATTTCCTACGAAAATAATACGAAAATGATAAAAAAATCCAATCCACAATTCCACAAAAAAACCCATAATTTTCAAAAAAAAAATCAAAAAAAAAACTGACGAATCAATCCAAAATTTGAAAAAAAGTTAGTATAACAAAAACTCAAAACAAAAATTAAAGTACAAATTTATACCATTTGTCTGTTTCATCTTCTGTTTCCGGCGATTCTTCCACTCCAATTGGTTCCGATTCATTCACTCCCATTGGTTCCGATTCTTCTGTTGGTTCTGATTCTTCCATTCCAGTTGGTTCCGAATCTTCTATTACCTCTATTTCGTCCATCTCCGCCGACACTTCCACATCTTCCGCCATTATAAGATTATCCATCGTTTGAATCAGCGTTTCCGGCTCAAAAAAGTTAGTATCGGCCAGCGTATTCTGCTCCATGTAGGTCCAATTTGGAGCACCTCGTGGATGACGAGAGACGATATTATATATCTCATCATCATAATTTCACGTTCGTATCAGTTGTGCAGATTGAAGAGAGAAAGCGTGTTGGTCCAAGATATTTCGTAATAAATCTATTAACTATTATTAGAAAAAAAATCAATCCTATTACAAAAAAAATAAAACAAATAAAAAATAAAAAATAAAAATACGACAAATAAGTTATCGAACCTCTTCAGATCTCCAAGACGGATTATAAACATTGATATGTCTTTTACCGTCTGGTTGCTCCTCATCCGATTCAGAATACTCTGGAGAGTGATATCGGTTGTCGCTTAAAACATTCAAAAGTTCTTTTCGATCATAATTCTCCAGTTTTTCATCATTTTTGTCGAAAAGCAATTTTGCGCCTTTAACTCGTAGTGCTTTTTTCTATATTTAAAGTTTTGACGAATGATGAGATTTTTTTTTTTGAAATAATAAAGAAATTATTTACCTCATTTAACCGATTGTTTCGATGTAGACGATGATTATCTTTGTCTAAAGTGCCGCGTTGTTTATATAACAAACGCACTCTGCAATGTTTATGTAAAGCGGCAAGCTAAGACTTGACTTGCCTGTATCGTGGAGTATATCTAGGCTTCATCGCTTCAATTAATCGAGGTATAATCTGTCGAAGAATTTCATCATTCGACTCACTGCTAAACTTTTCATCGTATATTAATTCTAGTTCAATCGGAAAAGTTTTTAGAATCGTCTTCATCTCGGCCTAAATTGAACAAAATATCGGTTTAGCGAGCGTTAAAAGCATACATTGAAAGAGGATTTTTGAACGAACCCTAGCTTCTTCTTCATCTACTTCCATTTCATCTCCAGAATCGTGTACCGTATTTTTTCCTTTCCTACGCTTTGTTGGTCATTGATCCTCTTCAAATTCGATATCTTGAAGGTCAGATGAATGTCGGTGATGCAATCCGTCATTTTCCTGACTAAGTATATTGTTATACGATTGTAATTTGCCAATGTCTAGCCGTAGGTCACGCAACTCGCCATTTGCATTATCGAGTTGCCGATTTAATTCGTCGATTCTTCCCTGTAAGTAGGCATTTTCTTCTCGGAGATCATACGTTTCTAAAAAAACGTTAAAGTCGACCAGAACTCTAAAATGAATACAAAAGTCAATTGTAGCTCACCATTTACATCTCTAGTCCAATTACTACTATAAGGTTCACGTATAATTGGCGTTGATTCTCTCCTATATGGTTCGGCGGTGCGTACATTGCTCCTATACGGTTCGACGGTGCGTACATTGCTTCTATACGGTTCGGTGGTGTGTGTAATGGGCGTTAATTCCCTATGTACATTGCTCCTATACGGTTCGGTGGTGTGTGTAATAGGCGTTAATTCCCTATGTACATTGCTCTTATACGGTTCGGCTGTGCGTGTAATGGGCGTTAATTCCCTATGTACGGTTACATTACGAATTGGTGGTACCACCCTGCTTTGTTGCGAGTACAAGCTGGATGGTACCACTAAGCGAAATGGCCCATTATCTTCCGAAGCTTCTGGTATCGACGTTTGTTTTTGAGTTTTGGTAGAACTGGAACCAGAAGCTGCGGAATTCTGTTTTGACGCTTGTTTTTAAGTTTTGATAGTACCGGAACTGGAAGCTGCGGAATCCTGTTTCGACGCTTGTTTTTGAGTTTTGGTAGTACCAGAACCGGAAGCTGCAGAATCCTGTTTCAACGCTTGTTTTTGAGTTTTGTTAGAACTGGAACCGGAAGCTGCGGATTCTTGTTTTGACGCTTGTTTTTGAGTTTTGGCAGAACCGGAACCGGAAGTTGCGGATTGTTGTTTTGATATCAACGTTTGTTTGGGAGAATCGAAACTTACAAATTCCTGTGAAGAAGTTTGTTTGTGAGACTCTTGATGACTTTTTTCGACACTTTTTTTTCCAGATCGTTTCATTCTTTATAGAGATTTTAATAAACAGAAGAATAGTAAAATTAGTAAATAAAGTAGAACTTTCTTTCAAAATGACGAAAAATATTGTTCGATTTATATAAAAGTTGATCAATATAAAAATGTATTGCAGATTTTATAAAAATTACGAGAATTGTTTATCGAAAAAATAAAATTATTTTTGCGAAAAAAATTCGATTGATGGAGCTTTATAAATTCAAAATAAGCTTTCCTGGGAAAAAGTTTATTTGATAAAAATAAAACTGAAATTTGATTTATAAGTTAATTAATCGTTAAAAAAAGTCTAATCGAAATTAGACTTTTATTAAATCAATTACTAAAGGATCAATTTAACCGAAATATTCAAATTAATTAAAAAAATTTCTCATGATTGAAAATTTAATTAAATCGACTAAATCAAAATCTCGAAATTAGATTTTATTAAATCAATTGCTAACGGATCAATTTAACCGAAATATTCAAATTAATTAAAAAAATTTCTCATGATTGAAAATTTAATTAAATTGACTAAATCAAAATCTCGAAATTAGATTTTATTAAATCAATTGCTAACGGATCAATTTTAACCGAAATTTTCAAATTAAAAAAATTTCTCATGATTGAAAATTTAATTAAATCGACTAAATCAAAATCTCGAAATTAAACTTTTATTAAATCAATTGCTAACGGATCAATTTTAACCGAAATTTTCAAATTAAAAAAATTTCTCATAATTGAAAATTCAATTAAATCGACTAAATCAAAATCTCGAAATTAAACTTTTATTAAATCAATTGCTAACGGATCAATTTTAACCGAAATTTTCAAATTAAAAAAATTTCTCATGATTGAAAATTTAATTAAATCGACTAAATCAAAATCTCGAAATTAAACTTTTATTAAATCAATTACTAAAGGATCAATTTAACCGAAATTTTCAAATTAAAAAAAAATTTCATAAAATTTTAATTTTCAAGAGAAAAATTGACTTCATTTGTCAAAATTTCGTTAAATTTTAAAGTACATATTAATTATAACCGATTCTTTATCAAATTTTATAAAACATGATGAGAAGAAGATCGATTAATCAAATTATGGGTTCGGAAAGGATAGCAAACCGACTATCTTCTAGAAGGTTTAGCAAAAAAAGAACCAAAGTCCCTTGTTATTGTGACAAATGTAATGGAAAACTGGTTGTAATACGAACCAAAATGCTTCACGAAGCGGCGGAAAACACAACTGACTCGAATCTTAATAGTGGTTTGGCTTCATTGTTACTAATTAATCAAGAAGAGGATTCGACAATAACTTCGTTAGAAGAAAATCCGATAAATGAAGATATTTTGATACCTCCATTAAATGAAGAGATTTCGGTAATAACTCCTTTAGAAGAAGATTTGACAACAATTCCATTAAATGAAAAAGATAATTCGACAACTCCAGAATACAACGAAAATGAATATATTTTTTTACCTCGAAGCCGTACAAGAAGCTACGCAAATCGCCCACAAATTATGCTCGAACATTTGGGAACAGAAGATTTGAGCAATTCTGATTATGAACAACATACTGATACTTCTTCTTCTTCTGATGGCAATGAGTCAGATGATGGAACTTTTGCCGATACTTTTGAAAATTATTCACCGCCAGATTTTAAATCATATCAAGAGGAAGAAAAAATGACAATTGATGATAAATTTTCATGGATTTTATTGTGGATAATGACCTTTCGAAAAAAGTTCAATCTCCCTGAAACAGCGACCGAATCTCAACTAAAATTCATGAAAATAGTGTTAAAAGAAATCGGTGGAGACATTTACGATAGCTTTCCTGACTCTCTATATCTGGCAAGAATTCAACTTGGCCTGAAAGATCGTTTCTATAGTTTCGTGCCATGTCCGAAATGTCATAAATTATATAATAAAACAGACATAGACAAAATTCAAAAAAATGACAGTATCGGTATCATAAGATGCAGTCACATCGAATTTCCAAATTCTGCGTCTCGAAGGACGAAATCATGTCAAATGGTCTTGGCTGAGAGAGAGGTTAAAAAGCCAGAATTAATATATCCGTTTGTACCGATTCATCAACAATTGGAAACTCTATATCGTCGGCCTCACTTTGAACGGTTACTTCAACATTGGTCAAATCGTCGACAATTCGATAACATACTGACCAATATATATGACGGTCAAATCTGGAAAACATTCAGAGAAACTGACGATGAAAATTCAGCCAAATTTTTCTGACCAGAAGTAGCCGATTCACATCTAGGACTAATGATAAACCTTGATTGGTTCTAGCCCTACGATGGTACATTTTATAGTATCGGGGTAATTTACGCGGCTATCTGTAATTTACCTCGTGACATTCGGTTCAAGCATGAAAATTTGCTGGTTCTTAGTCTACTACCAGGACCGAACGAAGTAAGCTTGCACAAGATTAATTATTATATTGCGCCTATTGTCAATGAATTAGAGTTACTATGGAGTGGAATAACTTTAAATCGAATATTTGAGTGCCAAAATGGAAAAATATTCGTGCAGCTTTAGTACTAATTTCGTGCAATATCCCTGCTGCTCGGAAAATATGCGGACATATTTCAGCTTTGGTTTCTTGCCATCGGTGTATGAAACGAGCAAATTATGAAGACCACCAACATAATTTTGCAGGTATGGAGGATATAGAGAATTGGTTCATTACTCGCGATTCGACCGAACATCGTCGGAATGCTCTTGCATGGCGAAGTTGCAATTCCACCAATTCAAGAAAGAATTTTGTTAGTGAAAAAGGGGTTAGGTAGTCGGAGTTACTTCGATTGCCGTACTTTGACCCAATTCGTTTTATTATTGTAGATCCAATGCACTGCTTATTCTTAGGAATTGCGAGGTGGATAATGAAGAGGATTTGGATCGATGAGGGTGTTTTAACCCCGAACGATCTAAAGAAGATTCAAGAAAAAATGAATCAATTCAAAATACCGGCTGATTTGGGACGAATTCCCGGAAATATTGAGCGCGGAGAAGGGTTTTCGAACTATACAGCCGATCAGTGGCGAATTTTCTTTATGATCTATGCAACTACCTCATTGTGGGAACATTTACCGTCAAAAGATCGAAAAATCTTGACACATTTCGTTAGAGTTTGTTCTATTTTAGTAAGCCGAATTTTAGAAATTGAATTAATGGAAGAAGCTCATGAGAGGCTAATTAAAATAATTAAGCTTATTGAAGAACACTATAGAAGAGTAAAAATTATGCCTAATCTTCACCTTTCGCTCCATTTGTGCGATTGTTCGAATGATTTTGGTCCATTATATGCATTTTGGTGTTTTTCATTTGAGCGTATGAATGGAATACTCGGTAAGATATTCTTTTTTTTTACTTTTTTACTTTATTCGGATGTTTACATTGTTAGTCTTATTTTTAATAATTTTTAAGGCTCATTGCCAACAAGTAATAGACAAATTGAACCGGAAATAATGCGTCGGATAATGAATGATAATTGAATTGGAGATATCATTAGTTCTGACATTTAAACGAAAGGTTTAGAATTGCTTGAAGATCGACCCACAACTGGTTCAATATCGGCTGCGGACCAATTTTCTTCAGATGAACTAGAGCGGTTTTGGCTAAATGCTAAAAACATACAGGAATCGACTATTACTGGATGCGAGCCGTTTCCTGGAGAAATGCTGAAGCCTAGTTCTGAAGCAATAATGACCGAATCAATGCTCGAACTGATGGTTGCTTTTTATAATGCTTCTTATATCGAAATGTACAAGTTTCGCAAACCAGCAGATGAAATTATCCAAGATTCTATAACAATTCGAGTAAAGATAAATCAATTTGGAAGATGCCGAATTGGTTCCGAAGTATTTGGCTCCGCAATGTCAGTTCGACATACAAAAAGCTCGTATGTCCTAGCCAAATTTATAACTAGTGATGGGGAAGTCGACAGTTATCCTGGACAAATTCAATACTTCTTCAAACATACAGTCGACTTGCCAAATGGACAAATGGAACATAATTTGGCATATATTCGTTGGTATCGACCAGCTAGTACGAGTGAAAGTCGATATTATTTTTATATTGATGATGAAGACGAGAGCTGTAACGTCGAGTTGTGGAAATCTGAATTTTATGATGAAAGCCGCAACTGTATTATTCCTGTACATAATATCCTTTGTCGATTTATACCATCAAAATATCGAATTTCTACTCGGAGTAATGCTATTGAATATTTGGCGATTAATCCAATTAATCACAAACTCCAAATTCGTTAATAATTAAGTGTTTTGATAAAAATCGGCCGAATTATTTTTTTTATTTTTTTAAAACATTTTTATAATTACTTGACGAGAGACACGTTTATTAGATGAAATTTCATTTTTACGAAAAGATTCTTTTGTAGTATTTTTATTATAATTACTTGACGAAAGACAAGTCGAAATTCATTTTACAATAAAATTTTCGTTAATGATTATGCACTGAATATAATAAACAATGTAAACAAAGTATAAAATTCGAATTAAAAAATAATGTTTTTACCATTTGGCAAAATTGTGTCGATTTATGTGACCAATCGGCAAAATTTACTGAATGACCTTAAAGGAACAAGTTTTCGTATAACAATCGGTATAAGTCAATTTTTCACCAAAAGACTGAACGAGTTTTCGTTTAACAATCAGTATCAGTCGATTTGTGATTGATTATACCGATTTTTGCCATTGGTCAAAAAATGTGACGAATCACATGACCAATTGGCAAAATTTATGCCGAAAGCTCTTAACGGTCGAAAGTTTTGATTTTGACCAGTGTATGTTTCTATATTTTCTATATATTTTCATATCAATTTTTATTATTTTTTTTTGCCACTATTTTATTAATATAAAATTTAAAAACAAATTTTTATAGTAATAAAAAAATTATTAAAAACACTAAATAAATAAAAGAATTACAATGATGGAAAAAAAATTGGCTTTGACTGAAAAAGAAATAATATTCATTTAAAAAAACTGAATTTGTAATTACAAAAACTGAAAATAACTGGATAGCTGCATCATTCATTCCAAGAGAATGGGAATAGAAAAATTATTATTAATACAAACTAAGTTTTTTTGTAAAAAAAGTGATTAAAATTTCATTAACCAGAAAATTATATTAGCAATAAAGAATTGTGTATAATATGACCTGACCACCAATCAAATAACATGGACAGATCATGTTACATACAGATGGTGGCCTAAATGATCTGGCCACTTTTCAAAATTAAAAAATTTTTATATGTTTTATAAAATGAAAATAAAAATTTAACATGTTTATTACGCCCTCCTTTATTGAATTTTACAAAAATTTAATAATTAATTCTATTTCCATTCGTGGAAATAACAGCATTGACCCTCTGAGGCATACTATCAATTAATTTTCAATAATATTCAGGAGGGAGATCATTCCATGCAACCTTGACGTATACTTAACATTATCATCATATCTAATATTTTATTAAAATCAATACAAACTATTATATTTATATTTATCTTTATATTATTACCACTTAACATGTTACAGGATTAATTCATTTTGATCATTAAATATAATATTTCTTTAATAAAACTAATAAACTCAAAATAAACCATAAAATTTATTATTTGATAAATATACAAAATACAAATCAACTTTTTAATATAAACCCTATTATATTACTTAAAATATATATAAATAATTACTGAATAATGCAATAATTATATTATAACTCACTAACAATACCAAATTACCCTAGTTTTATTATTTAATTAATAGTTTGTTTTTTTATTTTGTAGGCAGTCAGTTCTTCAGATTTTGAGAGGTGAATATTGAGTTTTTTTTTAAAAAAAAAAATCTTTTTTTAATGAAACAATTACTAATATTTCATTATTTTCCTTTTTTTTAAGCATTTTAAAGTGGTATCAGATTTATTTTTTATAATTCTTTTTTTTAACGAAATGATCATTAATATTTCGTTACTTTACTTTCTTTCAGATGACAGTTTTTCAAATCTTAAGGTGTATATTTATTTTGGATACTGATTAGAAGTGTTGGAATTTGGAAATGGTAAGTTTTTTTGCGAAACTAAACCATTTCTCTTCTTTTTTAATAGAAACATTAATTAATATTTTTTTGTTTTTCTTTTAAGTTTCGAAGGATCCAATTAGAAAGTTTCCCTTGATATATACTTTTGGAATTAGATTAGTATAGTTTTAGTATAGATTGATTTCAATAATTATTAATTTATTAATGTAATAAAATTATGCTATTATTCGATGAGTGATAATATTTAGGCTACTCAAAAATTAAATAAAAAGCTACCTATAAATTGCTTAATAACAGCCTAATTACATAAATATTTAGTTACCTATAAGTATTGTAAAAGCTGCTATTATTAAATTATTGGACTATTTATAGGGAATTTATAGGTCACTTATTTATAATTCATTAAGCTACCTATAACTTTTACAAATTTTCACTTAAAAGCTGCTTATCAAAAAAAATTAAGTTACCTTCAAGGTAACCTAATTGTATTATTTAGATTAAAATTTGTGTCTGCTATTAGTTGGAATTTAGGTAATTAGTAGGTAACCTAGCAGTATTAAATTATTAGGTTTTAGTAAAGTTCTCCTTTTAGAATTATTTGAACACTAGGGATAGAGTAGTAAATATTTTATAAATTTCTTAGTTTGTAATTTAAATAATCTTATTATTAAATAATTTATATTTAATTCAATGTATAAATTAAAAATGAATAACGTAAAATTTTTTATATTTATCTCAATAGATGATTGTATTTAATTTGTATTGTTGACTTTTATTTTTAATACTGTATTATTTAAATATTTTGGTTAACATAGGAAATACACCAAGGACATCTGGATTATATGATGCATTCATCAGTAAATTTTTTAGCATATGGTTCTAGAAGCTGATAATTTGCAGGTTCCTTAAAGTCTTTTAATAAATTATAAAGTTCTTTAAGGTTTCTATAATCAAGGATTTCCAATAAAAAGTTCTTTAAAAAAATTTTAATCTTTAGGAATCATTAAAATTACGTTTTTACGATCAAACTAATAGTGTATCGCATGATATAATACAATCTTTTCGATCTTTTTTTTAAACTTTTTCAAATAAACTTTCATTCTCCCTCTTTCCATTTTCTTCATCCTTTCCTCTTTTCTTACTGTTTCCTTCACCCTCATTTACTCTCTTTCCTTCTCTCATCCTCTCTTTCCGTTTCTTAACCAGTCATATATAGTATATGAATATATGTGATATATGTGAGTGACTTCAACAAAACTTTAGACATAATGTTGATGTTGACTAATGAACGTTTTGTTTTTTTTCCTTTTTTTAGATGACAGGTTTTTTGGATATTTGAGCAAAACTTTTGTCAAGTAAAAAATATTAATGAACATTACTAACTGTTCGTTTCTCTCAAGTAAAAGAATTTTTTTTATATTAATAAATATTATTAACTGTTCGTTTTGTTTTCATTTTTTAGGTGATTTTTTGAATATTTCTTAATGTGAGATCAGTAAGTAAAACAATTTTTTTTTCAATTATTTTTAATACTAATAAACAATACTAATACTAATAAACAATACTGTTATCTGTCAGTTTTTTATTCGCTAGGTTAATAAGCGATATATAACTTGAGGTTATGATGAGCAGAAGGATCGGTAAGGTTGGAAATCGGACTTGATCGACGCAGATCTTATCTAAAAATTATTAATTCAAATTAAAATCCGATCAGATATGAATAAAGTATAGCTTCCCAATAGCCTATACAATCAGACGTAAATAAAGGATTTGCGCTAAACCAAAAATAATTAATAAATAAGGATAAGGTGTATAAACGAAAAATAAAATGTAAGTTTAAAAGTGTAAGGAAATATTTTTTTAGTGAATATCTTAACCGATAATTCTCTTTATTAAATTTATGACGACTCTTTTTATAACAAATTAAACACTAATTACAACATGTTAAATTTATCACATATACAAACTATATAAACTAAATAAATTATATAACATAAATTAACTATATAAAATACAATAAATATATTAAATATAATAACTATACGTAATATAACAACTATGTTAGCTATGGTAACCTTATCAAATATAACAATTATATTTACTATCTTTAACATATTGTATATGTTGAATACATTAAACATTCGCAACATAGATCATCGTCACGTTATAACTTGATCATGTGACGTTGTTCGACATAACAATACTAACTATTCGTTTTGTTTCCTTTTTTAGGCAATTTTTTAAATCTTTCTTAATGTGGAACTGGGGAGTAAAAAAATTTTTTGTTTTTTTTTTATATTAACGAACATCACTAACTGTTTGTTATTTCTTTTTTTAAGTGGAGTATTTATGAACATGGAATACTGGCAAGTAAAAAAAAATTTTTCAATTTTTAACAAACATTACTTGTTTGTTTGTATCTTTTTTAGGCATTCTTTTATCTGTGTCTCTCTGGACATAACCTGTAGTCTAATTACGTTTCGGACCTCTTGTTCAACACTCATATAAACATATACGATCAGAATTTCTCAGAGGGCGTATTGTTTATAAAGAAAGAACTGGAATATAATTAATAAAAAAAAAACGTTTCGGCGTTTTTTTTCTAATAATTTTATATGAAAAAACGCCGAAACGTTTTTTCTTAATAGTAATGCAAAAAAAAAAACGTTTTCAGCGTTTTTTTTTACATATTTGACCCATCTGACCAGAAATATTATGTAGGGTACCAACTAGCATTACTAATTGTTCATGTCTTTGTTCATAGAATGTTGGTAAAGAAAAAAGACAATAAAGACAATCAAAAGGTTGAGAAATTCAAAAGGTTGAGAAATTGATAAATTCAATTTCAACCTAGCCAGCATTACAAGTTATTTCTCATGCATTATAATTTCAGGTTGCCCTTTGCGATATTTAACCAACAAGTGTACTTTATTGAAAACAAAAGAAAAAAGTTTATAAATTTTATTGTAAATTAAATTATCATACTAAAGTATTTATCTGTCTTGAATTTATAAACAATTAGTTTTTTAACCAAATTAAAATGTTTGACTTATTTTCAATTTTTTTTTTTTTAGATAGGATAGCCCATTGGATGTGTTGGAAATTGATGGGAGAAATTTCATTATTTGAAACATCTGCTAGAATTTTAATTTTTTCTTTTTAGATGTCAGATTTCTTTAGACATATAAAGATTTAGTAGGTGAAGATTTCTTTGAATCATTTATTTTAACAAGATGTTTATTAACTACTTTATCTTAAAGATAAATATGTAATTAATTATTTGTTTTGTTTTTCCAGTCAAAAAATTTAAACTCGGTTCACTGAACTGAGCAAATTTAATACTATTTTATATATAAATTATTATATTGAAATTTCTGTTCATTGCTCCTCTCCTTTTAATTGTTATATTAATTTTCTCATTTTGTTATATCTGTAAGTAGAAGGATCAAAAATACCTTTTGTTCCCCAATCAAAAACATTTCTTTCACCTTCCTCCACAACAGATCCAACATTAACATTTATAATATCAACAAATTCTACTTCATCATACTTTCTCTTTGTTCCAGAAATGCCATCAATCTAGTATTTATTTTTACATAAATTATTTAAAGATTATAATATCAAAACAAAAATAAATTTATTAACTTACTGGAATCCCTAGAGTTCTCATTAATTCTAATTCATATTTACTTAATTGTAAACAAAATCCACAGTTAGGTTCTACAATTGATCTTTTTTTCTTTACATAATTAAGAGCTCTATTATAAGTGCACCCATATTGATTCATTAAATAAGCCAAAATTAATGAAGCAGAACGTGATACTCCCGCCCAACAATGAACCAGAACTCGCCCTCCATCTCGTTTTGCATCATATATAAATTTATTAGAAACCTATAAATTTTATAAGAATTATTATCATCCAATCAAAAATATTTATATAAATAATCATTAAAAAATTATAAAGAGTACTTACATTAAAGAACTTTTCTATATTTTCTTCTGGTCTATCCTTAACATATAATCTTAAATATTTAGGAGATTTCCAATTGGGATACCTAATTAAAAAATAAAACTAATAAAAAAAAAAGTTAAAATAAAATTAAATATTATTATTTAATCACTTACTTTTGTAAAAGGGAAATAGGAATCTTTGATTCAAAAAAATTTCTACATGGTGAAATATTTATGATATGTGTAATTTTATTCTTAGCTAACAAATCACCATTGGCGCCTACTTTTGCTCCTGATAAATACAAGAAGTCTTTTAATATCACTGATGGCTTTCTAGCTTTATGGGCTGATGCCAAGGCAATTCGAGATAGACTTTTTTCCTAAAAAAAAAAATTAAATATTTTAATTTAAATATTTAAATCCAAATTTATGTTTGGAGTTACATTACATACATTAATAGAAGTTCTAAATCGAGGTACTGTTAATCCTCCAATAACCTGATTTGGATATATAGGTCCAAAATAAATGTTATTTGCAACCTCTTTTTTGACATTTTCAGTAGTAATAGTTTTAGTAGCAAGATCAGGCATACTAAAAAAATAATAATGATGATAACAATTAATATACTAAATTATTTATTTAGTCATTTATCACAAAATAAAAATTGTTAAAACAAAGGCTTTTACCTGATTGTAAAAAAGTAAATAAATAATTGATTTTAAATATATGTATGATAAGAATAATAAAATTTCAACACTTTAATGGGAAAACTGAAAAAAGAATGGATGTTTCACAGGCACTCTATTAATAAAAAGAAAAAAGAATTATCAGTATGATTATTAAATATAAAATTTTGAGATGAAATGAAAATTGAATGAAATGCATGTATTGAATTGCAACGAATCTGATATGATAATTCTATCTTTCTGATAAAATTAATGTTTTGAGAACATAGCGAATTGATATAAATTACTTGATATAAAAATTCATATATAACGAAAGGGAAAATCTTAAATGTAAGTATATTTAAACAAAAAGACTTGCATAAGGAAGGGATAAAATCAATTTCTAAAAAGTCATGTATGTCATGTATGTACATGATAAAGAAATTTATTTAAGAAGTGAAGAAATGAAATTTGTAGGTTGCGTTACAGAGGTTTGAATTCTATAGTAACTAGAAGAAAACCACGCGTTTTGTTTTATTGTTTTGATTATTTTGGTTAGCTGACTGAACTAAAAGGAAATAATTTACCTGCAGATTTTGCTAATATCAAAGAATTGTCCCTATTAACAGTGATAAATGAAGACAAAAATTTCATAGTAGGTTAACAAGGATATTGCAGTAATCATTACTAAATATGCGCAAAAAACATTTCTAGAAGATATTTTTGTAAAATTAATAAGGTTACAAAAATATCAGGTTACAAAAATATCATTTCATGGAAGCGTTCAAAAAATTTATATAGTTCCTTCAAATTAAGCGTTACCTAATCGTTGTTATAAGAAAGCCTAGTCGTTGTTATAAGAAGCTATGTTATAAAAAATTTAATAAATTTATAAAAAAGGGGGAGACGTTAATTATATATTGATCTGATCATATATTGTCATTATATATTTCAGCAACCAATGGTAAACTTAGTCTATTGATGTATCTTAATAACTTAATAAATAAGCTTTTTTGAAACTTTCATATATTTGTACATTAAATGACTCATCAGGATTGCTACTGCGCCAAAATAACAATAGAAACAAAAGCAACATATTTAAAAGTAACTACTTTTGTAAACAGTGGTAACAAACTAACAAAGAGACGGTTTCGCTTACAGTAATTGAATTACGAAACAAATATGAAAGTGTAATATGATATAACTCGCGAATTACTTAGATAAGTAAAATAATTATTATATTTTTCAATCTAACCGGGAATGAAAATAAACTATGTTACAGTATACATAACGCCTAATGTATAATCAGAAAGATTAACTATTTTTGTTATGATCAAAACATTTTGGTTAGTATGGAAAAATATATGATTTGTTGAAAATTCACTAAAATTCATTGTTAATTTCGACTATCGAATGAGTCATGCGGTATAAATTTACTACTTTGTTGCACATCATTTATCACCCATATGACTCATGAATAGATGTTTCTTTACAATATTAACCTGAATTAAAATAATATATTTTCTTCAAATGTATTATTGCTTTATTAAATGTTTAAATACATGATGGGAAAACTTATTTAAAAAGTTTACCCTCACGTGATCATTTTTCTGAAAAATTTTTTATAGGGTTATTTAATAATTCTCCTAATTATTCACTAATCACTAATTAATGATATTTGATATATTATAAAATTTAAAAGACTCAATAGAATGATTATCGCTACATATAATATATCGGTATGTCGAATAACGATATACCGAGTATGGTGGTCTTCGTCTGATATAAAATTTTCTATTGCATTCTTTACAATGTTCTCCATGTCACTAAATATGGATGGTTGGCGCGCCAAAGTTTTTTTTACGTTTAATATTAATGCAATAGCGGTCATAAGCAACCGACTCCTCATAATTCCTAAAGTTATATAATATGTAAAGTACTGTAAATTTATGCCATTCTTTCATTATTTCACGCCTTAACCTTCTAGGTAGTTTTTTTGAAATATAAATTTTCAAGAAGCCATTACACATTTCTCTAGAATTTTTAATTTCACCTTAGTTCTATCGAAAATTTACGCATAACAAACTATTTTGTAAGAAAAAATCGGTGTTTTGCAGCTAAAATGCATCAATCATAATAAATTATGTTTATAATTCTACACATTATCAAGGTTAGCATCACACTTAAACCTCAAAAAAATTTTAATGGTGTTGTTACTTGAATTTAGGAATTATGAGGGGCGGATAACTTATGACCACTACTATATTATAATATTTTGGCCCAAATTAATATAATATATTTTTCCAATTTTTTAACCGGACTGGCACTTAAAATGATTTTTAATTTTAAATAATAAGAAAAATTACTTCACGTTAGAAAGCCTGTAATAATTTATAATAATAAAGTTCAATTCTGTATTAAAATAAAATAGATTTTGATTTTTGAGAATGAAATCATCATCTTGTTTTAAAAAATTTAAACGGAATCATTGACTATTGATTGTTGTATAAAGTAAAAAAAAAAACAATGTATTTTTAGATCTGAAACGTTACCATCACGTGATAATGTGCAGCTAAAACTGCATGTATACATATCATTCAAAATCACTCTAAATAAAATATATTGCATATAAAAAAATTTTCATACTTAATATTCCAATTATAAAATCCCATTTTCGGTAAAACCTTTACCGAAGTTCATTAACATGAAACTTTGAATGCATGATTGTGTACAAAAAATAAGCCTTAAATGATTAGATCGCATTTTAATTTTAACCTATTATAGAATATTGCCGACTTATAAAGTTCCGAATAAAAATATATAAACACGGAATAATTGAAAAAATGTTTTTTTTTAAAAGAAATTAATCTTTCTTTTGGAACAGAAAATTTCAAAAAAAAAAACAAATAAAAATAAAATAAAAATAAAAATAAAAATAGAGAAAAAAATAAAATAAATAAATAAAGTAAATACATTTTTTTAAGATACTACACTTTTTAATGACAACAATACATTAATAAATTACGTAATCATGGTTAAGGTATTTTTGATCCTTTTTTTATGTTTTTTTATGACGTATATTAATATTTGCTGCGGCTAATATTAATAATTTACGTTAATTTCTCTAATATAGTGGGATAGATTAGCGGAATCAAAGTCCGTAGTATTATTTGCTACAACATCAGTAATTCAAGCTGTTGTGTTAATATGTTTACAATTAAGAATTTTCACTCGTAATGTTTATGGATGGTTGAATCTTAATTCAGAATTAGGTGGAGCTGCTGATGCTTGTTTATATTCCGGTACCTTTGATTCGTTTATGATACTTACCTTCGAAAGTGTTATGTTTATTTTCCTATACTTGTTTCAATTATATGTTTGTATAAGCGCGGTAATGTATCTTTTAATATCTTTAATCTCTCTTGATGAAATTATTATTTTAATGATGATTTTCTTTATTCTAGGTTCTTCATAAAAATACGATCCAAGTTTTCATGATCGCATTAACAAATTTTTGTTACGTGGTTCTTGGAGTTGTAAGTATAAAATGCGATACTGTCGTACTATAATAACTATAATGTTTAATATTCTTTCTTTTCCTCACCAGGTACAACTGATCGAAACCAAAGAAACACATAATAAAATTCTTAACGATTGTCCCATGATCGCTTTTGATCCGGAATTTATGATACGTGAAGTACCTAATATCATAATGATTACATTATTGGCATTTGTAATGGGATATTTATCATTTAAATTATACAAACAATTTGGTTGGATCATTTATAAAAAAATTGGTGATGATATTCAAATGCAATGTAAGTAATTTATGTGATCTATGTGATCTATGTGATTTATTTAAGATTTCTATCCTAATTATTAATCAAACTTTTTATTCTAGCGAGATATAGGACTCGATTAATATTTTTAATGTTATTAAAACTCAATTTATTGATGATTTTATTGTTTAGTATATTAATTGTACCTTATTCAATTAATGGTTCTGAAAAGACATTAGTTTATATTGATTTTATATTTTTCATGTCAGTAAGTTTATTTAACGCTTTGGCTTATAAATCGGTAAGTAAATTTAAATTTATTTAATTTATTTAATAAAATTCAATTAAATAAAATTGTTTACTTTCTCCTATAGATTACGAACGAGTATAAGAATGGAATGAATTCATTTTTAACATTCTGGGTGATAGCTATGGCAGTTTATGGGTGGTTTTTTTACATTGGATTTTCTTTGACATTCGCTTATAAGTTGTATATTGGTTCTATTTTCGGTAAGTTATTAAATAATTTGTTTCGGGTATTATCGTAGATTATTCGTTATCGCCGACTTACTTTATTACATATTTATTCATCTTTATTCATCTTTAAGGTATTTTCTTCTTGTTACTCGGAGTGGTAAGTAAAAAAAAAAACGAATCTTTTATTTCTTCAAAAAATTAAAATTAAAATTTTGTTTTTTTTTAGTTGACATTTGTAATTGGAATATCCGTTACGAAAAATTTTGGAAAGGGATTAAAAGAATATCGTAAGTTTTTTATTATTACATTTTCATTTTTTTTCTTTGAAAATTCCTTCGAACGATCTTATTAACGTTATTCATAAATAAATTTAGTAACAATTCATAAGAGTGGAATTAAAAAAATCGAAGAATATGAATATAAGTACGATAATAATCATAATAGTAATAGTAATAACAATAATATCTGATAATGATAAAGGTATTATTGATCATGATTCGAAGGATGAATGATTGAGTTTTTGGTCTAGTTTAGAAATAGATTTTTATTTTTAATGACCTTTTATTTTTATTATAATAAATTTGTCTTTAATTTCTTTATAAAATCGATAATTTTAATTGAGACGTTAAAATTTATGTGTTCAGATTCAGAAATTCGTTCGGATTAAAAATTAATGTTCATCGAGATATGACTTATGAGATATTCACGTTCGAAGCATAAAATAATAATAATCTTTCATTTTGAATTTTTATTTTTTTTTAAAATAAAAATGTTTTAAAAAAATATTAGGAAATATAATAATATAAATATAAATGTTTTTTTTTTTAAAAAAAAAAATATGTACTAATAATATAAAATGAATTAATTTACGAATCCTCTTCTTTTTTTTAAAAATCGATAACGAATTTATCTTTTTCAAATTTCGGATCACTAGAATCACGTTTTACCGCGCGTGATTTCGATATTAAATTGCTCTTATCATCATCCGGATGATCATCCGTGTCCGTCCGTTTTTTTACTTTTTCATTGTATTAAAATAAAAGTTTACGTTAATATATATATATTATATATAAAAGATGTATAATATACAACTTTTTTTTTTTTACTTACGATTTTTTAATCCTTTCCCAAAATTTTTATATACAAATAACGCATATATTAATGTGCTCTAAAAAAAAAATCAAAAAAAAAGGTTCAAAATTAATAAAACAAATATAAATATGATATATATATATATATGCTAGGAATATTATAAAAACTTGCCAACGAAAATCCAAAACAAATAATCCCTATTTTAAAAAATCAAATTAATAAAATTAATAAAACAATTTTTTTTTAAAAAAAAAAAAATTAGCAATAAATAATAAATAATTGAAATTATTATTATTATAAAAAAAAAATTAATTACCCATAATAAATCCAATATACCAACTAGTTTCTAATGATAAATTAAATACCACGACACATAATCCAGCAAAATTAAATAATGCAACTACCCAAAAAACTATAAATATCAACATCCCAGTTGCCCATTCGTTATTAAGCTATTAAAAAAAAAAATCAACATAAGTAAATTTTTTTTAAAAAAAAACAAAAAAAAATATATATATATATTATTTTAATTATTTGAATAATTACCGATTTATACGCTAAAATTTCAAATAAAAATGATATCATCATAATAATAGTACTAACGATCATTAAAGGTTTATTATCACCTTCAAATAATATATAAAAAACTGGTACAAGTAATCCAGCAAATAATATGATCATAAGTGCATCTAATTTTAATAACATTATAAATATAAGCCTAGTTTTATATAATTCTATAAAATTAAAAAAAAATATGTTAATAATAGATCAGTATTTCAATTTATCGTGAAGTACAGAACGTGAATATGCGGAATTGTAATGGATAAAGTTATAATTTACAAACAATTGAAACAATTGAAAATATTGTTATAAAACTTAACTTTGCATCTTAACGTCACTTCCAAATGCTTTATAAATATCCCAACCAAATTGACGATATAATTTATGTGATAAATATCCCATAATCATTGCTAATATTGCCAAAGCTACAATAAAAAATATCTCAAACTTTTCAAATTGTGGATAAAATTCCAATCCTGGGCATGATTTTCTAAAGTCATTACTTGTAGTCCCAATTTCAAATAATTGCATCTATAAAAGAAATTTTCTTTTTAAAAAAAAATTATTAAGGAAAAAATAATCCTAAGAATATTTACAATTCCAATAAAGATAAACGCCAGATTGATCGATGCGATAGTAATAATTTGTATTGTATTTCGATGAAATATCTGGAAAAAAAAAAAGATAAAGCATATTTATTGAAACGAACCGTGTATTATAATAAACTCTTTTTCCTATATTATTATAAAAAAAAAATTTAAGAATGTTACCGCATTAAAACAGAAATATAATTGAAAGAAATAAAAAAAAATAAACATTAAATCTTCCATAGTTAACACATAAAGTGAAAGAAATTGTTCATCATAACATTTTTCAACTATTTCCGTTCCACTTAATTTACTTGATTTGTACATTTTTAGGAGACTACTCCCATTACGTTGCAAAATACGAAATTGAAGGTAAATTAAAATTAATGCTTGAGCTACTGAAATAAGAATGAAAAAAACCGTATGATTTGATGCAGTAATTCTACTCCACTAATTAAGAAAAAAAAAAGGAAAATTTTAAGTGATATCTCACATTGATCTCTTTAATATTATAAACTTTATTTTTTGCTTACTTTTTTCTTGAGATCTTGTATCAAATTCGTGATTATCCAATTCATGATTGATTTATTCTTTTATAGAAAGAAAGAAAAAAAATTTGTTAAAAATACGGGAGATTCTCCATATTTAAATAAAAAAAAAAATGATTTTTTTTAGAATGTACCGGATATAATAATTTATTTTTTTTGTTGATTTTGGATCTGGTTAATTTTCGGTTAAGATCTTGTAATACATCAAGTGTAAATTTCAATTATTTCAATTAATCAGGTTAATTACAGGTATTTGTTTTTTCGTAATTTACAAATTTTGATCGACCCGTTATGAGAATTGTAAAAGCCAGAAAAAATTTTTGCACAGCCAAATCTTCATTACTATATTGCATACCGAAGGTAAATCATTAATTATTACTTGTTAAGGAAAATCATTTTCTTTGTAACCAATGATCCTTCCCACGAGAGAATTAAAAAAATAACCGGTCCGTACGATCACGTGACATTGTTAAATTTTGAACAAAAACATGGTGGGAACTTCATGTACTAATTATATGGAGCTCCTGCCCTATAAACGTTCCGAATTTATATAATTTAATATTTGTGCGTCCAAATAATTTAATTTATTTCACAGATTAAAAATATTTTTTTTACTTCAAATAAATTTAATTTATAAAATACATTGATAAAGCTATTCATAGATAACATCAAAATAAGAAATATAGAATGAGAATAAATATGAAATATAAATAAGAATAAACCACTATATATACCAAAATATAAGACTATATGAGTAAAACTAATTTAGCTACCAATCTTGGAAAACTAAATTACCCGCCCGTCCAATACACTCTCGTACATATCGAACTGTAAACAAAATAAAGTTTTTTATTGATGTTTATTAATTTATGTATAAGATATTGTCATTCATATGAACAAAATAACAACGTAAACGATTTACCTTCAAGGGATCTGAGATGGTGATGTGTTCGATAAAGTTGGAAGAGCGATAATTTTATCCTCAAAATCTGTTAATTTTAAATATAATCAATTTTTTATAAAATTATAAAATCGATTAATTATTTAGCTTACCTTTTATGTTATCATCATTAATTGATGTTGGGAGAGAAAGATCATTTTGACCAGAGTCTTCTACAAAAATTTAAAATAATAATATTATAAATCAAATTTAATAAAAAATAATTATAAACATTATTACCTAAAGTTAATTTAGCAAGATGTTCTTTAACTCTTTGAAACGATAAGAAACGACTTGTATAACAAGTACCAGGATTATTACCGGTTAGGTTCATAGTTTTAAGAAGACTATACTTTTTTCTATGTAAATTTGCTAAATAAGTTTCATTTGGTTCTTTTTCATGATTTTCTAACGTTGTTATAATTTGTTGAGCTGTTGGACGATTTTTTGGGTCTGAATCCCAACATTTTTCCATTAAATCCATGATATATTTGGAAATACCCATTTTTGGAGAAATTTCTGGACGAAGACCTCTTATAATATCAAGAATCAGAGTCGCATCATGATTTCTGTTGTTAAAAGGCTCTTCAAATGAATATATTACCCACATAATAATTCCTAAGCTGTATATATCCGATGCTGGCGTATATTGTCTACCAAGAAATATTTCAGGAGCAATATATGGAATAACACCATAAATTCCTGATGATTTAATTGATGATGATATATTTGCAGGTTGGCATAATCCAAAGTCACTTATACTAAAGTAAATGTCTCTACCGCCGTGTTCTCCACCTTTTAGTAAAATATTGCCTATGTGCAAATCACAATGAACTAAACCTGAATTATGCATGATATTAAGTCCTCGAGAAATATGATAAACAGTATTTTCATTGGAACTTAAATTAACATCATATACAACGCAATATGCTAATTCTGCAGGTTTCATAATATTTTGTTTTAAATTACCCTTATTAGCATATTCGGCTACTATTATAAAGTCTTGAGTAATTGGATCATATGAAATTCCGTAAAATCTGATTAAAGAACAAGTCCTAAAATTTGTTCTGTTGGATTCCATACAATGAATATAATTTTTAACCTACAATTATTATGTAATATGAATTATAAACATAAAAAATCTCATAATTTAAATGTATTGTATATGAATGCGATTATTACTATACCTCGTTAAGAAAATCCATAGTTATATTTCTTGAATTATATAATTTCTTTAAAGCAACGTCATAAATTCCTTTCCATTTAGCTTTATAAATCTCACCAAATCCACCTTTTGCTATATATGTGATTTCACTAAATTGGTTATAAGGTATCCATTTTAAAATTTCATTTGGTTTATTACATTCTTTAATAAAATCATCTACAATTTTGTTTCCACTTGACCAATTCGACCAATTCGGATTTTCACATTCGTTGCATAATAATAGTGTTATGCCCCAACAATTAATACAAATGGACCGAGGGTATTTGTAAATATATTCATTACATTCTTTACACCATTCGATAATTCTACAATTTTCACACAATGTCTCTAATTTTGGTATCATTTATTTCTTAGTTTTATAATCAAAGTATTTGAAAAAAGAAAATGGTTAATAAAATTGTAGACATTTCTTATATAAGTATTAATATAAACATTACGTTATAAGGAAGAAATACTCCGTTGTTGTTGCACAATAATTGTATCGAAGATCACTCTAAGGAACATAGGTTCAGTTCCTGGGATGAGCAAAATAATTGGGAATTACGGGACATGACGTCATTATCAATAGTCCCTCGTTACACTTCGGACTAATAAGTAATAAGTTATACATACCTTCTAATCTAATAATAAAAAATATACTGTATATGACGTATCAAATCTTTATCACTTAAACACTTAAAAGCAACAATTAATGATAACCCACTTTTTTTTTAGAGTTGAATATTTTAGTCAAATGATTTACACGAGTTGAATTTGACAAGCGGTAAACATTGTTTTTAGAAATGACATTTTGATCTGATTAGTTCTTTTTATAGCATTAATCACAATCCTATTTGACTGGAAAGAAGAGATGATGGTATTGAAGTTTGATGTAAATCAAAATGTGCCGCAATCAAATTAGGACGTAATCGGTTGATATTAAATATTAAAAAACTCTTACAAGGAAACATTTATAACAATTTTAATATACGCCAATTAATAAGTAGTTAGACAATTGTATTTGAACGTCCAAATTATGGTCATATCAATCAATGAAGAATATCAACGTAAAATATAATTTTTGAAAATTCATAACCATTTGCATGAGTATATTGACTTAACAAGGCAAATATATTATTTTATTGGGTGCGGCTCATTAAAGAATTATTTTGTGACATTTTTAACATTAATGTACTAATTATGAAGTTCTTAAAAATAATTACAGTATATTAAAGAATTATTTGGAGTACTTTAATTATAACGTGTTATCTTTGCGTGGCAGATTTATACAATGAGTTAAACTACCAACATGATATCATCAAAATACAAAATAAAAAGAATAAACTACTCAAAATACGGAATAATAATAAGAATAAACTACTATATACAAAAAGGGAATTGCTAAACGTCGCCTGGGCAATTGTCGCCTGGGCGATCATCGCCTGGGTTTTTTTTTCGAATATGTCACATGATGTATAATATATAAAGAGTATCGACTGACAGCTGATTTTTTAACAGCTAATTTTTGATCGAGGTATAAATGAAAAAATTTTTACTAGGAATAGAGTTAAAGATCAAGATCTTCAAGTCCATAAAATGCTTTTTGTTCTTTAATAAATTTCGAATCGCATTGTTCAGCAAGCGCTTTACATATAACATAATCGTCATCTTCATCCTCAAAAGTATCGCCTTGATTATTTTTTTTTTTTTGACAAATAAAGAGAGGATAAAATAAGCTTTAGATAATTCATGATATAATTATATTATTTCAATAAGAAATAACAGTTATTTTATGAGGTAGTGAAGTAGAAAGCAGGAAAGAGTACCTTTTTCCTTTTTCGTCATATCATTTGTGGCTGTAAAGTCAATAACTCTGTCACGATGGATAAAAACCAGGTGTCGTTCTAGTTTACCAAAGGATCCAAATCGAGAACTATTGCAAATTGGGCACTAAACATGAAAGAAATAAAGTCAATGCAAAGTAGCAGGCAAAACTAATTCTTTGAGCCTACCTTAAATGGCATCTGTTGAGTGTGTTCACGCAAATGTTCTGCAAGAAAGCAATAATAGATTATTACAATTCACTACAGCGTCAGGAAGTACTTAAGTACTGGCATATTATTTTTACCTTTTAATTGAGAAATATCATTCTGTCGCCTTTCACAATTTTCCCACGGACATTGATAAAATTGGCGTCCTTGATGAAACACTCTGCATAAGAACAGATCAGAAAGTAAAAACCTAATGACTCTTCTCAAGTAATAATTAGGAAACCTACCTTAAATTGGCCAAATCCTTGTGATCATTGTAGACGTGAAGCTCGAGTCCCTTCTGAGTGTAAAAGCACGGTGGTTTAGAATGAGAATCGGTCCATTTGCAGATAAATGGTGCTATGGAAGAAGACATGATAATATTGATCTCAATAAAAATTTATAAAAAATAAATTAATAAATCACAGGCTTCTTGCATAATGATTTGAAATGATTTAATGATTTAAGGGGATTGAGTCATAATTCGCTTTTTTTGGTTAATATGACGATGTCCCAGATCGTGATCCTATAGGGCTTAGTGGATAACAAATATCAATTGCGGAGATGAACTGTGACCTTAGATCATGGTCTCGTTGTTTATTTAATCTATCGACTGTGGAGAAGAATGTTAGTAGACTAGTAGGATAGAGAATTACCACGTTACCGGAAGATTAATTAGTATTAGTATGACTTCAGCGAAACTGTAAACCGTAGATTCTACTTTTTCTACAGATTGAATTGTAAAATCACGTGAGTAGTTGTGAACTCAACAACGTGTAACTGCACCATAATTGAAAACTTTTTTTTATTTGACGAAAAAACTACAAGAATTAAACAACCGTATATGTATGTGTATTAACGAATGAATGATTTAATCTTTAATTTCTGGGGGATATTGATTTTTGTCAAATACATATTTCAACTCCTCTTTTGTTTCGTATATCATCATAATACATGTCCAATAAAAGCCATCAAGCGTACTTACTACTGTATATATCGAAATCAATAGTACAATTAAGTGAAGAATAAGCTTTAATATGTTGATTATGTTTTTCTTGATATATCCGACGAACCGTTGAGAACGATTAGAGTTTGAGTAAGCAAGATAAAATTCGTAAAATTTTACGGTATCAGGATGCCACAAATTACGGATAGCATTTTCTGTAATACAAAGAATGATAATATATAAATCATTTGGTTGCTAATATCCCATCCTAGATTTTGTAATTTTTTCTCTATTTGTTTTATTTGCTTCGTTTGCTTGGCCTACGAGAGGATTTTCATGATCATGGTCCGAGTGGTTGGAATATGAACATCAAGTAGATTGTTGTTGTCCATTATGATCTGAGGAATTGAAAAGCAAAGTAAACCACCTTTTATATTCATCATCAAACGGTATTGCTGGAGAGATCCGGATTAGCAAAATATTTATTAACATCATTGACATGCTAAATATATTAAGTATTTGCGTTATTGCGTTAAGTATTTAATTTAACGTAATGGTGCCATATTGATATTTGATTTGTTCTTGAACTCACCGACTTTTTAAATCATGGCAAAACTTAGAACGTTGGGTTGCAAGTCTTCTTTTCGTAGAAATCCTACGTATTATATTTTTAACTCCGCCAACATAAAAGATACGTTTCAGTTGTTATATGACCATTAGCTGGCATAGAAGTTATACATTTTTTTGTGACGAGTAAAACATTGTAAGAGGGAATAGTAATGATAATATACTGTATGTAAAAAAATAGAACGTTGTACTTACTAATACGCCAGCTGCAAGTGCGCATTATATTATAACACTTTAGGACATTTTTTGTTGATCAACGCCGGTTCGAATCTAGAGAAATAAAACATCAAAGCACAACCGATTTTTGATAAATTAGCTTTCACTGAAATGAGCCAAGCCTAACACATAAATTGACGTATGACCATCTTCAAATCGTATTGGAATAATCAGACGTCTGGAGAAATCTTCGGATTGAAGCAGTCTTTCCTGTCCTGTATAATGTTAATATGGGGATGTTAGTTCGCATATAAAGTAGTATTCGTTTTGATGTTTGTTGTAACCATGTGCTTTCACATTCTATAATCTCGGGTAATTACAAATAAACATGAATTCTATAAAACGTTTATTCATTTATGTATTTTTTTTTTGTCTAAATTTGTCTAACATCATAATATCAAAAAAAAAAAATAATAAATAAAATATCGAAAATAAAAATCTAGTAATCTCTAATTTGACATGATTTTCTAATTCTTTTGTTATTTCACCATCTTCAGAATTTTTTTTTTGGAGCTAATACTATTAAGTGTAGAAACGATTTCGGAAATATCTTTCAAATTCCCAACATCCTATTTAAAGATTAGATAGACTAATTCTGGCTCATTCTTGGATGTCGATCATTGGGCTGGGGTGTATCAATGATACAAAGGATCTTTTTAGTTTATTTATTTGTTTATTTAGCACTAGAAGAACACGAAGTAAAAGAGAAATCTAATCTAATAGAAAAGAGAACAATGTTGTGACACCCAGTCTTTATAACCCTCCAAGCCCCCAAAAAATGGGAAACCTTTTTGAGTTAGGTCACAAACTTAAAATCCAAAATTATATATTTGTATGCATCAATTGAATCATGCAATGCTTTAAGATTGTTCTAACTCTCAGTTTCCGAATAAATCGAGCAATTTATAAGTTTATCAGTGTTTTTGTATCATTAAAAAGGTAATTTCTAAACCTAAAATTGGAAAACAATAACGTCTTTGCATTTACATATAATTTTTACTCCAAAATAAATGAATAAGTAAATAAAAAAAATTTAATAAATAATTCTTTATATAACATGCAAGTGAAAAAAAACAATTAACAATTTTTTAAAATGAATTTATCAGATTATATTCGGTCAATCTTCTTTAAAGTCAATATTAATAATGAACGACAAAGAACATTTGTTCTTAACCTATGTACAAAATTTTTGTCTTCAGATACCCGTTCTTTTGGAATTCAATCTAATGATCTTAGTCGTTTTGAAATTGATGAATTGTATAAATTAGTATTTCGATCAAATGATGTCAAAATGTATTTTTCTCCTAATTCTTTTATAACTTTTAACATAATTCAATATTCATTAGCGAGTATTTTACCAATTTGTAAAGTATGGTTTCAACCTTATGTTGAAAGTTTAAGGAGATTAGACAAAGAAAAAAGAAGAGAATGGAACCAAAATAGTAACATGAATAATCAAGTAGATAATATGAAGAATGATTTAATTAATAATATTGGTCAAATTTTACCTGGTTTTAATTATCTTATTGATTTCAATTGGGATGTTTATGAGAATCATCGACATCATGAAGTTGGTGATTTGGTTTTTGGATCAGATTATGGTGTTATTATTGTTATTGAAACTAAGTGGTTTAATACTGATACTTTAAGCAAAGCGCAAGTAAACGCTAGAAAAAAAGCTAGAAACCGAGTTAGAAAGTATAGAGGATACGCGCAAGAAAAATTTATTGCAGTAAAAGCAATTGGGGCTGTTTTTACAAATGATACAGGAAATTCCATTCAGTTTGTAGATGATCAAGATGCGGGAATCGCCAAAATTATTGAAATTCATACTCAATATCTTTATAATTTCGACCGTGGTAGGATTTCATTAGTTAATCTGTGTTTAATCTTTTTTTTTGTTTTCGTAAACTAATGATTTTTTTATAAAATTCTAGAAGAATGGGAAGAAAGTCCAGAAAAACGGGGAATATTAAAAACCATTCTATATTATATTATAATAGTATTATTAGTCATTGTTGCTGTAATTGTAGGTTTAGCTATTTTAACCGTTCCATAATCAAATTACTATTTTAAAGCACCATTAATGTATTTATACATTTGAAATGTTTATCTAATAATACTTTTGACACAATGATAAAGATCTTTTATGACAAATTAAAGATTCAATATTTTGATATTTTAAATTAGTTTCTACGCACTCGCGCAAAATGCAGGATGTGATAAAATGGAAAAAAAATCTGTTCCTAGAGTAAACAGTAAAAATGAAAAATGAAAGGTGTGATGCATTGTAGTGATTACCAATATATTATCTCTAATCTAAACTTATTCAACTTATTCAAGCATAACTCCGCAGCAAAACAAGTTTTGTGTTGGACGTGTAAATTAAAAATTTTTTTTTTTGACTCCTTATTAAGGAAAATCATTCGATTTTTCGTCAGGAGAATTTTATATCACATGTAGTTTACTTAGACGACGTTAATAGCCAAACTATTTTATTCGTTATTCGTATTACCCGCCATTCCGCAATTGATCCATTTGCGTCATTTTTTCTTGAAAAATTGAAATTCAAGTTATAATCAAATTATCTAATCATGAGTCCTATAAATGTCATTGATTTCCATGTTATCAATATCATGTAAAAAATCATGTCTTGCAAAATTCGGATGACATTCTGATGAAGTGCAGAAATTTTTTAAGCATAAAGAAAAAGTTTTACAATCTTTTTTTTCCATACAACCCGTATTAATATATATTTTGTTGAACAGGCCAAATACAAATTATGTACATACGACAAAAATTTTTAAGCCAATGATAATGTTTTTGTTTTCTAATAATTTAAAATACTTCATAACCATTCATAGAAAATTTCCTCACTTCTTCGTAAAAGTATAACTTAGGATAATTTTTATAAATTTCTAATGAACCCTACCACAAATTTTGGACCATGTTTTGGACCATTTCCTATTGCGTGATTCACATTATTTAAAAATAAAATTAATAAAATATTTCTTACTAAGTTTTAAATGAAATATAAAACTATGACTGTCTTTACTATAACTATCAGATGGCAATAATATTATATCCACCTTCCGTTTCTTTTACTTTAATAATAGTAATAATAATTAGTTTATTATCACATAATGTAACTTTTTAGCATTGTCCATCTCGGCTTCATCAATTCCATCAATATTAATATTTCTGGGAATTGAAATATATAATTAATCGGTTCAATTTTGGGATTCAAATTAATAGTAAGTCTTTGTGAAGTTGATACTTTAAAAATTTTTATATGGATAAATGTTTTTAAGAATTCTCGAGAAAATAAACTAAAAATCCGACAATTTTGTAAAGTATTTAACAATAACACGTGAAATACTGTGATTTGACCCTTAATATCAAGTGCAAACTTTGTTAGGGTGATTGATATGTTTATGCATGGCATTGTAAAGCAATTTACAGGATAGTTAACTAGAGAATGTCTCAAATATAACTTAAGAAACATGCATATTATCTTGAAAGACTTCCTATACGACAAGAAAAAATGGCATACTATGATAGCTCCTTTTCATTCTTAGTGATAATGGATATCAATACTCTTATTTCATTAGCCTAACGTTCTACGTGGTTATTTAACAGTATATCTCACATTCCTGTAGCATCTACTATTTAAAGAACAACTTCAACTTTTTATTGAATGTTAAAAGAAAAAAGAAAGACATATCACATATCGCTCAAAATAAATAATATATTAATATTAATAAAATTCTACCTTACTTAATTATCATGTTGCGGCCCTATATTTAAAATCCCATTATACTTTGTTCCATAATAACGATAACAACTCTTTCGCAAGTCGATTTTTTTTTTATTAAAAGGAGCGAAAATTTTCTAGCTTTAAAAAATAAGGTTCAGATTTTAAAAAATTTAAATTGACGTATAATATATTCGAAAGATTTAAAAGCTTTGGCTCATAAAATTAGAATGATAAATTAACAATATCAATGATAAATTCAATGTCAATTTGATTCTTTCTTTATGACGTAATTCTATTACTTAACGCTTTACTGTATGTAAAATATTTAACCGAGCGTGATTTTAGAGTTAGCTAAAAACAGTTTCTTTACTTTTATTAATTCTTTATAATATTAACTTTGAAATGTGAGACTACGCACGTTGTAAATATGTTTTTTTAACCGTATTTAATAAAGTAAATAGTTGTGCAGTACATAATATAAAAAGTAGTCACGAACATTCTCAGTAAATTTGTTATTTAACTATTTAATCATATAATGAGATAATAAATAAAATAATAAAATAAAAAATATTTAATATAATGGTAAATTATATAATAAAATAAAATAAATTTTTTTAGTAATCTGAATTTAATTCGTCAACATCAACACTTCTAAATTTCTTTAATACTCAGGTGTTGCTTATTTCTATACGTATATGTTAAAACATTTGTGTTTTCTTTCAAGAATTCTGGGGTAGTGATGTTACTGATGTATTTGGTAATGTTGGAAGAGCGATAATTTCATCTCCAAAATCTGTTTATTTTAAAATAAAGTCAACCTTTTATAAAATCGATTAATAATTAATATTTAGTTTACCTCTTATAAAATCATCATTATTAATTGATGTTGGGAGCGAAAGATTACTCTTCCCAGAATCTTCTACAAAAATTTAGAATAATACTATTTAAATTATAAGATCAAATTTAACAAAATAGTTTATAAAAATATATTACCTAAAGTTGATCGAGAAAGATGTTCTTTAACACTTTGAAACGACAAGAATCGACTTGTATAACAAGTACCAGGATGATTACCGATTAGATTCATAATTTTAAGAAGACAAACCTTTTTCCTGTGCGAATTTTCTAAGAAAGGTTGGTTCGGACCTTCCTTTAGCATTGTAATAATTTGTTCAGCTGTTGGACGGTTTGTTGGATCTGAATCCCAACATTTTTCCATCAATTCTTTAATATAATTAGGAATACTTAACTGAGGAGGAATTTCTGGACGAAGACCTCTTACTATAATTTCAAGAATTAAATTTGCATCATGGCATCTGTTATTATAAGGTTCTTCAAGTGAATATAATACCCAAATAATAATTCCTAAACTATAAATATCTGACGCTTGTGTATATGGTTTCCCAAGAAATATTTCGGGTGCAACATATGGAATAACACCATAAATTCCTGATGATTTGATTGATGATGATATATTTGCAGGTTGGCTTAATCCAAAATCACTTATACAGATTGGCATTTGATGCTGATTTCTTAATAAAATATTGCCTATATGCAAATCACAATGAACTAAACCAGAGCTATGTATTATCTTAAGTCCTTGAGCAATATCGAATATAATTCTTTTATTGGTACTAAATTTGTAATAATCATTATCTCTAAAGTTATAATTTGTAAATTCTACAGGTTCCATGATATTTTTTTTTAAATCTCCTTTATCAGCATATTCAGTTACCATTATGAAATTTTGAGTAATTGAATCATACGAAATTCCATAAAATCTAGTTAAAAAAGAAGTATCACAATTTTTTCTATTTGATTCCATAGTCTGAATGTAATTTTTAACCTACAATTATAATACAAAAGTGAGTTATTAATATAATAAATCTCGTAATTTAAATGTAGTATTATGAGATACCTCATTAAGAAAATCAACGGTTATATTTTGAGAATCATATAATTTCTTTAAGACAACATAAGCTCCTTTCCATTTAGCTTTATAAATTTCTCCAAATCCACCTTTTGCTAAATATGTAATTTCACTAAATTGGTTATAGGGTATCCATTTTAAAACTTCATTTGGTTTATTACATTCTTTAATAAAATCATCTACAATCTTATTTCCACTTGACCAATTCGACCAATTCGGATTTTCGCATTCATTACATAATAGTAGTTTTATGGTTTTACAATATCCACAAATAGACGGAGAGTATTTATTAGATTGAACCTTACAATACTCACACCATCCAATTACTCTACAATTTTTACATGTTTCCATTGATTTTTTGTTTATAATTAAAAGAAAAGGGTTAATAAATTGTAGGATTATTGGACAAAATATATAAGCATTACATCATTAGGGAGAAAACACTCCGTTATCGTTTCACACAATAACGAATTTGAAAATCCATCCGTTAAGACTTACTGTAAATAGTCAAAATTGCCATTATGCAAACGTGATTTATAGTAACACTTGCCTGACATTAAGTTACACATTAAATTAATACTTTATTTTTTAGACGATTTAGTTACAATTTGGCGTTCAAATGCTTTACAGTTGAGTTGACTTTACAAGGCGATGGACATTATTAATTAAAAATGATATTTTTTTTTGAATCAATTTTTTGAATTTATTTTTTATTTTTTTTTTTAAATTTGATCGTTTCAATCGCAAAAGATTGTGGATAAGCTGCAAAAAGTTAAGATGATGATACTTAATATTAATTAATTTTTAACATACGTTAAATACTTGAAATAAATTTATAATCCATAATGATAAAACTTAATGTATAAAAATATTAATTATTTTTTGAAAGTTTTGCTTGCGCAATTTGCGTAATTTAAATATATTAATATATTAATTTAATTTAACTTTTTGTATAATAATTTTTTAAATAATTATTAAGTGGCACCAGATAACATGAAATATCAATAATGATAATAAATTCTTGTTTCTTGTAATATACTATACTTTTGTGTACATCCATGCTTAAAATAGAATCAGGAAAAAAATATTTACCGGCTTTTCATACTGGATCTGCTCTGATTTTTAGATTTCCGAATAAATCGAGCAATTTTTACGTTTATCAGTGTTTTGTATCATGAAAAAGGTAATTTCTAAATCTAAAGTTGGGAGACAAAGACAGCTTTGCATTTACATATGATTTTTACTCTATAAAAAAAAATAAACAAAAAAAAAAAAAATTAAATAAAAATTCTTTATATATATACCACATGCATAACATGTAAATGAAAAAAAAATTTTTATCAATTTTTTTTAAAACTTTCGAATAATGTCATTCTTCTATGGAGTTGATGTTGACGATGAACAACAAAGAATATTTGTTCTTGACATATGCACAGAAATTTTATCTTCTTCCACGGATACCTATAATTGTTTTGACATTTCTAAATATAAAGGTCTTTATATTGATAAGCTGCTTAAATTAGTATTTCAATCGAATGATGTTAACGCACATCTTCTTCATCATTCACTTGTTCGTGTTGACTTTAATGAAAATACATTAGCGAATGTTTTAAAAATTTGTAAAGTATGGTTTCAACCTTATGTTAGAAATTTAAAGAGAACAGACAGAGAGAAAAGAAGAGAATGGGATCAGAATAAAAATATTTATCATCCAGAAGAAAAAATGAAGAATTATTTAATTAATAATATTGACAAAATTTTCCCCGGTTTCAATTATCTTGTTGATTTCGAATGGTGTGTTAATGAAGATTATCTTCATTATGGAATCGGTGATTTGATTTTTGGATCAGATTATGGTGTTTATATTGTTATTGAAACTAAGTGGCTTAATACTAATACTGGAAAAACTGCCCAAGTATCTAGAAATATCGCTAGAAATAAAGTTAAATACCAATCTATAACATATAAAAAATATGCGCAAGAAAAATTTGCGCTAAAAGTAATTGGAGCTTCAGTTACGAATGATGAAGAAAACGCTATTCAGTTTGTAGATAATCAAGATGAAAGAATCGCCTCAATTATTAAATATTATCATTCTGGTAAGAAGTATTTCATTAATTAATCTTTTTATCTAATATTTATATTAATCTTTTTTTTTTTAATAAACTTTATTAGAATGGGGGACATTTAAAACTATTCTATATTATGTCATAATTTTTCCAATAAAATTAGTCGTTACTGTAATTGGTGTAATAATATTTTCAGCAATTATTACTGTACTTATAGGATCAATTATGAAAAATACCATTAAATAATTTTTTGACGGATTAAGAAATAATATTTTATTATTTTAAATTTAGGTTTTTATTTTCTACGCACCCGCGTGAATGCAGGGTGTGCTATATATATAATGAAATAAATAAATAGCACTTTTTTTAAAAAAAAAAAATTGATAAAACAGATGGGAGTGATAAACCTAAAACTAAATTCCGTCTACGATCATAACTTCGTAAATCTTTTAAATCTTTGAAAAAAAAAAAATTTTTTTTTTTCGCAATTACAATGTACATCGATAAGTTTCATCCTGAAAACGGTTGCTTGGTCGACGGTTATTATTAAACATATTTAGCTTGTCATTCGTATTACCATTCCGCAGTGATCCATCTGCGTCATATCCCAAATTATCTTAATCGCGAATCCTATAAATGTCATTAAATTAAAATTTTAGAAAAATATTCACACGTTATCCATGCCAAATACATTCATCGATGAAAAAAAATCATGCCTTTTAAAATTTGCATTGCAAAATGTACAATCGTATGTATTATACAATATTTAGAAAATATTTATTGAATAGTTGTGTCGCTAAGAATTATAAATTATGTATATACGACACAAAATTTTAAGCCAGGTAGAATAAAAAGAATATGAAGTATTTCAATTGTTAGAAAATAATCTTCCATAGAAAATCTGTCATCCCCATTTCTTAATTTTTTTTCGCAGGAAGTATTTACATTTTACATACAAAAACCTATAATAATTTTTATGAACTGAACATCTAAAACTTATCGCAAAATTTTGTTTAAATCATGTGACCAATTTTTTTTGGATCATTTGCTATTGCGCGGTCCGTATCTTTTACATCGTTTAGAATTATATCGCTAAGAAAATTATTTTTACTTTTTAATAAATAATAAAATACAACTATTCAATTGCTCAAGAGTTTTTTTATTAGTAATCAAATATATTAAATTTTAAAAGAAAGTATAATGAAGCATGCATTTAGCGCTAACAACTATCTTTAGTTTTACTTCAGATGACAAATTCAGTATTATTTTAGATGTCTTTTTTTATTTTTATAACAGCAATTAGAATTATATTGTGTTATTTTTTTTTTTTAAGAAAATAAATCCAAAATAAACGCTTATTTTATTTGTCATTGATCAATAAATGGCATTATTATGATTCAAAAAAAAGAAAAAGCAATCAAATTAACCTATTAAATCCCGGTTTCAATTTTTCTTATTTAACTTATTATACATAATAATATTTATTTATAATTTTACATGATATATGGATGGGAAAAGTTCGCTGTTGAACGGTTCAAGACGGCTCGTTCCTGTTCGGTTCAGTACTTTCGGTTCCAATAAATTATTGATATGAACCGACTCAGTTTTGGACCGAACTAACCAAATCATATTGTGGAATCGGGACCGGTTTATCCATTCGAAACGGTTCACTCAATAGTATCGTTTCAGAACCGGAACGGATCGAGCGAGCCCTAATTATATATTAAAAGTTACGACTCCGTTAAATTCCATTTTAATAAAAAAAAAATTAGTTTTTTAAAGATTAAAGCACCTTATTTGTGCATGACATTTTAGTATATTAAAAAAATACAAAGGGTCAAGAGCAAACTACAGTTTTATCGTTTTCGTAGTTTCGTTAAACGTTAAATAGAACGATCGGCTAAACGATTTTCCATTTCATAAATCTCAGATTTCGAGAATAGATACACAATTTAATGTGCGCACAAAATTTAATTAATTCATGTTCCGTACCGTTACAATGTGTTTTATTAACAATGTAGAAACTGATATCCTATAATAAAAGCATGCCTTCTATTAATCCTAGTTGTTACCATCAGGTGCAGAGGTGCTATATGAGACTTTTTCAGGGTCATACTATACATTATTTTTTTGTACGTAAAAACAAAATTATTACTTCTTTGAATTTGACAATCTATTATAATAATAATTATTATCTTATATATTTATATGTGGATTAGTATTTTTCATAGAGATTAGGGACAAGTTGATCTAAAATTTATTTTTTGGGTGAAACTACTTCTTTACAGTAAAATTTTTCGGCTTAATTATTAGAGTTTTCTTTATTTCTTAATTTATCACAAAGTAAAAATATAACATGTTAGTTATAATACTGTATTATTTTCTGACAAAATAAATTCTTATGTTATAAGGGATATATTAATTTTCGCCCCAGGTTCCCATTGGAACCGACATGGAATTAGCTCGGATTTCATATAATGACGGCAGAAGACATGATTACAAATGATTATAAATCAAAAAAATTCCAGATGTTGATCAATCGATCAATGGAACTAGGGGGCTAAAATTAGTATTATCCACGTGAATTTTTTAAGAGAATGAAAAAAAAATAGGTTAATCGTCTAGGTATTACTAAAATTAACAAGTGGTGATGCTCACCATACCAGCATTATGATGTACTTTGGCCAGAATTAAAATCTAAAATACTGGCCGGTATTACATCATAAATTCACCACTGGTGACCGTCACCGCTGGTGATATTTAGTAATACCCTAAAAAATTGCAATATTGAAAATCATTTTTTTTTTTTATTTTGTGTAAATTTTGACCGATCATTGAAATTAACGAACGAAAATTCTTCAAACGAACGAATGGCGTAACATCTTCAAACGCTTAAATATATTATACTATATATTACAATTAATAAAAAATTTATATTTGCTTTTTTTTTAAAAAAAAAAAATGATAGCGGGTTCGAGAAAGTTGAAACGAAAAATGGACTAAATTAATTAATCATCATTTACGTAATTGCATGGACCATTCATAACGATTTGTAGAAACTTTTTTTTTTATTTGTTTAAATTAACAACTTTTTGGGCGATAAAAAAAAATTTTTTTTTCCTTTTCAACTATAATATAAATCTGTTGCCAAACCTAAAAGTCTCGATATAGTAACGAAAATTAAAAAAGGGATAATTTTTTTTTTAAAAAATTTATTCCCAGATGAACATAGAGAAAAAAACCAATAAAATTTATAGGATATACATTACATTAAAGAAAATTTGGAAATTATATCAGAAATGGTTCCGACAAAAAAAAATATTAACTATGACTTAAAGTTCAATTTCGGACCGAATTTGATCAATTATACTTTATGTACTACTTAATTGTTTGTTTCACGCAATCGGTGATACCTTAAAAAATCATAATTAATTTGCGGAATCGTGTAAAAATAGTAACGAATGTCGATGATTTACAAAAAGTAATAATAATAATAATAAACCTGTAATTATGTATCCATTTTCTGTAAATTGAAAAATGTTTATAAATTTCATGAAATTTGTCAGACATTTTTTTTTAAAATAGGTTTCCGTTTTTAATAGGGGATTCTCCTCTTTAAATATTGTCAGCTAAAATTACATAAACCATTTCCCTAATCCAGTTTCTGAACACAAACCGGATTTTCTTTATCTTTATGAAACTCTATATAAAATTAACCAATTAAAATCCCGATTTTTTGATTGTAATTCCGAAATAGTCTCAAATTTTAAAAAAAATTGCCTATTTGTTATTAATACTTTGATCGACAAAAACTAATGCGTTTCATTAATTTAATAAAATGCATGCAGTAACTTTATTAAGATTTTCACAAATATAAGAAAATATATAAAGGTCACATCTTTTATCCTGCTAAACAAAAACTTCCAATTTTTATTTGTTGAGCAAATATAAAATAATATCAATGGTTGAAGAAGATTCATTAACAAAATTACTTCAATCATTACAAGATCCCGCACCTCAGTACGTATTAGGTTGCGTACCGGCTATAGCAACAATAGGAGCAGCACCAGATAACGGGTTAACAAATAAATTATTATGGATATTACGATGTCTTGGTTGTCCATTTACCGGATTATTTTATACCTGCAACATAGGTAGTGACCCAATAGCAATGAGTACATACTGGCTCACATCGGACCATTTTATGAAAGACGGATATAAAATTCCCTACAGACCTTTTGGTCATTATACTATGAAAATAGCGATAGATGAACAGGATAATACTGTTGTTAAATTACTCAAGGAATGTATAGCGGAAGCATCTGTGCTAGACAGATTATCGTCATTGGCATCCGCGTACTATATATTTCTCGGTATATTTTCAGGAATAACTAAGGCGATACGTATAGGACAATGCACTGGAGAGGATTGGCCATATCTACCACTGGCATTAGCCTGGACATTTCCAGCAATTTATAGGAGGGTATCTAGAGGGAGAATGGTAGTCAACGACCCTAGACAAGTATTAGGAAACATGTATTTAGTTGTAAAAGACCTCCCACACAATGAGAGAAGTTCTCAAGATGCTCAAGTTATAATCACTTTTGTTTTATTCTCAGTGATCATCCCTTGGATGTCAGTACTTCTTGCCTATTTCACCCGTCCAGTGGGATATGGCTGTCGAGCCAAATATCTCACAGTATTGTCTTCTATTTGGTCATTTAACAGTTTTATCGCATACATTTCCCATATTTCAGGAGAAAAATTCGTAGGGGGCAATAGATACGTTAATGGATGGTTTTGCCTTTGTGGTGTTATAATATCTATACTTTTAATTTTACTAGGTCTGCTAAGTCATACAAAATCTTGGTGGGGAGATCTATTTGGAGAAAAATGTAGTGTTACATGTATTAATTAATACTTAGATTTTATTTTTATACATACCGGCGGATATGAAATTATGATGGATGCATAGAGCGTTTTCTATCGATTGAGGATCATTGGAGAAAAAAGACGGTTTTTAGCTCGCTTGTTATTCATAAAAATAGAAAACTAAAACCGATCATTTTAACAATTGAGGTGCCTGAGAACACCCATACGCACACATATTGTACATACACATATTTGATTATATATAGCAAATTACCTATTTCACCATCGGTAATAGGTTAGTAAGTGAAGGAACTAATAAAAAAAACAATCGCTTTTTAATACAAACTTTCTGTATCGATTCACCACACACGATTATATTATGGTGTTATCATCAATCATTTTATATTATGATTTCAATTATCGATGTTGGTTTGATTGAGAAAATACTATACATACTATACGTCTATATTACACAATTTTTATTTTACTGGATTAAAGAGTATGCACAGTAGCTACATTATAAATGACGTGCTATGAACTTATTGTGCCACATTACATAATGTTTTACGTCAATATTAATCACAAAAATTAAGCAAAAAAAATTGTGGTAGCACCACGTGATCGTTCGCTACATCCTTCCCATTATTCATTCAATAATTTTTTCGTTCACTGCTATGGCGACTAGTTTTCCATTAGTCAGTTCGTTCTAACGAAGGGTGGGTCCGCCGGTTGGATTTTGTACATTTAGTTTTAGATCAATAGTGCATGACTTTTTTGTAAAATTTCAATGTATCTTCGTATCTCACAAATGTATCTACCTTTCTAAAGTAAAAATAAAAAAATAAAAATAAATAAAACATTCAATAATTTGATAGACACAGCAGCTTTCCTCTTGGAATTAAGTGCTAATGTAATGTTAATTTAGAGCTTAGAACCGGTCCAAAAAACCTTAACCGGTTAATTAACCAGTTAAACTTAATTCTGGCCGGCATTAAAATTTGACCGGAATTAATGCATTACGCCCTAATTTCAGCAAGATTAAGCTCCAACTTATAGTTAACTTTTTTTAACACTCGTTGACGTGTAATTTTATTAACTTTTTTCATGCATGATCTGCATTTTAACCGAATAAATTAACCGGTTAAATTAACCATTTTTAACTGGTTAACCTTGAACGGTAATTTCTACAAATTAGTATAGCCATCGTACGCCCCAGGTTCCCATTGGATCCGATGTGGAATTAGCTCGGATTCCATGTAATGACGACAGAAGACATGGATCCGGATGATTACAAATGATTACAAATCAAAAAATTCCAGATGTTGATCAATCGGACCCGGTTCACCAGCCAGAATCAATGGAACTAAGGGCCAGCCAATCTGGCAATTCTAGAAATTTAAAAAAATAGGGATTTTTTTTTGATCGATGATAGATGCGGTTAAACTATCGTACAAATATAATTCATCAAAATGGTTTTATTTTTAATCAAATATATGATACCACAATAAAAGCGATAAAAATTTTTGTTAATTTCGTATATACCGTTGTCTTTTCGTGATTAAACGTATTATAATATTGTAATAATTATAAAAAAAAGCAATTAATATATACATAATAACGAAGAATAAATTACTTAAATATAAAAGTACACATCAAAATACATGAAATAATAATTTATAAAAAAAAAATATGGTGATAAATAATTAATAAAAAAGAGAAAGAGGGGTGGACAAACGGACATACTAAAAGGAATATAAAAAAACTGTACGGATGGATAAAAAATAAAAAAAATTCGACCAGTCACACATCAGATATACCCTCTCGAGTATACAAACAACATTACATTCCTTCCTGAATTCCGTGTGTAAAACAATCGCAAGAAATTTAAGTGACTCTATAACTTGTTATATTTTGAACAAGAACAAGAAATCGTTCACGAAGACGACTCTCACTGTCTAATGCCCAGATATAAAAAAAAAAAATAATCGTCCACTCTCAAGAATAAAATCAAAATTATGAATATTATGATATATTGTGCAAGTTGAATAAACGTCAATTTGCGGCAGTTCTTAAATAATTTCCCTTTGTTAGTAGTTGAAATGTAAAATCAAATTATCGCCTGTGGTAACTATGGTAACTATAGTAACCTTGAAAAAATTTATAATTATAGCCAGAGTGATATTTTTGACATAGCTGTAGCACAATGCAAAAGCTGTTTAACGAAAAGAAGCGTAAAAGGAAAGTGAGAAATATAATAATTAATGGACAACTTTTTATATTGTTGCGCCATTTTTTGCATCGCAAAATATGATGATATTTTGAAATATATTACGTGTTCTTTATTAATTACTGACCCGGTTGTATAAGCACCCAATACAAATGATCGACATAGTCCATAAGCTGAAAGTCTGTGCTAGTAAGAAATTGCCAGGACTAGTGAGTAGTGATGCAGTTAGAACTGTCCCAATGAACTGGCTGGCATAATGTGCCGTTAAAGTTATTAATGCCGTAACTTTACTGTGGCCAATGATTCCGTAGAGTATAAATAGCCTAAGTAGATAGCATAAAATAATTTAATAGTATACATGGCTTAACAGTATAAATTTTTTAAATCTCTCCGAATTTGTTATAAAAATTAAGTTTTCATACTGATTTAAATAACTTCTTTGATTATAAATTTCATGGAACAACAATTTTAATAGTAATGAAGGAGAAAAAGAATGAATAATTAGAATGATATGATATATTATAAAGTATAAAATAAAGTATGTAAATATGGTTTAAGAAAATTTAAATTTAATAAATATTACACACAAGTTATAGTGACTATTTACGGCACATATACCAGTTACGGCAACATATACCAATTACGGCACATACACCAGTTACGGCGCATTTACCAGTTCCAATTTGCCGTATCTTAAAGTAAAGAGTTATAACTAGTTATAACTCAGTTGTGAATTGTAATACGGCTCATCCCAATATGTTCGAGTTCCAACTGCATCTCTAGCCAGGACCCAGAAATATATAGGGGACAGGTGGCAAAAATTTTTTTATTATGAGCTGTACGCAGGGACTTTTTATATAAATAGTACGCATAATTGACACCTGATATTGAAAAACCTGCAAAAATACGCAAATAAATTCACATTATCATAATTATTTTATCATGGCTTCTATATTATTTATAAAATCAATACTAATGTGAAAAATAAAATTTATCCTATTTTATCATTTTTTCAATAATATTTTTCAAAATAGTCAAAATTTCACTTTTCAACCCTTAGAAGTTTCCTTCAATTAATGCTAAATATTACAATAAATAAATACGTACAGTAAATATATTATATATACTGTATAAGATTAGCAAAATTTAGGCCAAAAATACGCAAACTAATTTTTTACATATAAAAATTTTGATAAAAATTGATGACCTAACTATGGACGAAAAAATTTTCAATTGTACACAAATCAAAGCTTCACTCCGTCTAACTCCACTATGATGGCGACGCATCTGTGCACCCTACCCTGTATACTGTATATATTCCTGGGTCCTAAACTGCCCATGGGCAGATCTTACCATGGAATTTGATTGGCTAATATCTGATTGATCTAAACTGGCCAAATAAGGAAATTTTATAATTCTAGCAACATGCAAGGACTGCACTGATATGCTTTTTGTACCACCTAAAAACAAAAAAAGAAAGTCTTCTCTAGGTTATACGGAATCCTCCGAAATTAGGAATCAGTGTGGCTAGAATTAAGGTAATTCCGGCCGAAATTAGGGAATCAGTGTGGCTAGGATTAAAGTAATTCCGTCCATTTACTTCTATAAGAACAAATTAATTTTCTTAGGAGTACTTACGTTAATTAAGCCTTCCTTATGGTAATTAATTAGTAAAAAAAGGGTTATAGTCACGAAATTAGCTGGAAATTCTGACTGAATAAAGTATTATAAACTAGCATGGCTAAAATTAAGGTAATTCTGGCTGAACTTGTTTACTGTCTGAACAAAATTGACCATTTACTTCTAAAATAATCAATTAAATTTCTTAGGAATACATGGAAATTCTGACTGAAATTATTTTGATTTTTGCCATAGTTTTTGTGGCACCAGTGGTGTGTTTTAGTAAAGCCATTCAAATAATTTATTTAATAAGTACAGTAATAACATTAAACCTAACATCATAAAAGTAATAAATAATAATCATAATAATAATTGACTCATTAATAATCCCAAATTAATCCAATTCAATCTTACTGAGTCTATTAGAAATGTATTTATATCAATTTTATGATCTCAAAAATGGAAACAAATATTTATTGGTTATGGAGTATGCTGGTTGTAAATCATTACAATTCCATTTAAAAGAGAATTTTAATAAACTCAAATGAAATGATAAATATAAATTAGTACTTCAATTTGCAAATGCTGTAAAATGTTTGCATAATGAGGGAATTATTTATTGTAATTTAGTAATGTAATAATTTACTGTATATTGATTTTTTTAATTTGATTATATCAAGCAATAAATTAAATATATATCATTTTAGCATACATAAATGTACTTGTACATCAAAATAGAATAAAGTTAGCAGACTTTATTTTTAATATTATTTAAATATTTGGTCAATATAGGAATTAAACCAAGGATATTTACTGGATTATATGATGCATTAGTTATTTTTTGATAAATCAAAGTCAACAATATAAATTAAATACAATCAGTTGTTGAAATAAGTATTTTACACTATTCATTTTTAATTTATGTATTGGAAATGGGTTTATATACTTAATATTTGATAATTTATAAAAAAAAAGGTTTTTTTAAATTATGAACTAAAGAAATTGTAAAATATTTATTACTCTAGTCCTAGTGTTTAAATAATTCTGAAATGAGAATACATATATTTTAATATTTGAATAGAATATAAAAAAAGGAATTATTTAAATTACAAACTAAGAATCCTTAAAATATTTTATCTAGCTATAGTGTTTAAATAAATTTAAAAAGAATAATGAAGAACAATTTTTGTTAAATGCATGATATCAAATATTACTATATCTTTTTTAAGACACAAGTTAATTTTCATTTGTTTTAATATCTAAATGTTAAATAAATAAAATTAAAGTTTGTAAAATAATTTATTTATTTTATATTATACTAGCTATATTATATACACTTTACATACCTAATTTCTTCAAATTAAATATGCATTCATTCAAATCTTCGCTTATTAGCATTTCACTCACTTGTACACTAGTTTGTGAATTTTTACTTTCAAGAATTTCATTCAATTGTTTACTAGTAAAATTAAGTAAGCGACTTGTATAGCAAGCCTGTGAGTGAGATTCAGTAGCAAGGTTGTTATGCCCAATTGGTGCATTTATAAATTCCATAATATTGCATTTTAATTCTTCATTAATGTCTTCAATTTTCTTACCAGAAGGAAGAAAAATCCATTCATGAATAATATTTAATACTTCTTTAGAAGATGGTCTTTTTAATGGATCTCCATCCCAACATTTTTTCATCAAATCAACATAGCATTGCGGAGTATTTTCAATAATTTCAGGACGTTCACCTTCACAAATACTTAAACTAAGTTGAATATCATGTGCTCTATTATTAAATGGTGGTATTCCAGATGTAAATTCCCACAAAATCATAGAAAAACTATATATATCACTAGCTGGAGTATAAGGTTTGCCTCTTAAAACTTCAGGTGCCATAAATGGTACAACACCATAAATCTTATACTCTTTCAAAAATGATTTTACAGGTTGACATAATCCTAAATCACTAATATAAATTCTGTCTGCTTTATTCTCTTCATCTTTATTATTATTATTATTTAAAATATTGCCATCATGAAAATCACAATGAATAAGATTTAGTCTATGTATATCATCAAGTCCAGAAATAATTTCATACAACATGTATAATTTATGGTCCCAACCACTTTTAACTATTCTTGTTAAGTTTCTTCTTAAATTACCTTTGTTTGCATAATCCATTACTGCCATGTATTTCAAAGTATCTGGATTTTTTGTAAATCCATAAAAATAAATAATATCATATGAATTTGAACAACTTTCATGATATTTCCACTATAAAAAATAATAATATATTAATACAAATAAATTATAATTTAAATTAAAAGAAAAAATAAATAATATAATATCATACTTCATTTAAAAATTCATTTAAATTTTCATTTAAATTATTATGGCATTTAAGAATTACTTCTATATTATTTCCATCATTCTTTAACCAAATAGCTTTGTATATAGTACCAAATCCTCCTTCATTAAGATATTCAACATTTTTAAATTTACTATAAGGAATCCATCTTAACTTTTTTTCAAGAATAAATTCATCTATGATTTTATTTCCACTTTTTCCATATCTATAAATTTAAATAATTAGAAGTTTATAATATAATTTACACTAAAATTTAAAGATTAAAATTAACACTTACTCTAAATTTAAATAGGAATTTAAGATAAAATACGTCAAAGTTTTGTATAAATATTTATAATAATAAGCTATATTTCATAACTTACCAACTAAAGTAATAGAAATTTAAAATAAAAAAATACAGTTAACAAATAAATATTATATATTATATAAAATATAACAATAGAAATAACAACTTACTAGCTATATTAAATAATTTTTTAAATAAAGAATTTAGTTAGTTTTAAATATTATAACAAATAAGTAATAATAAAATTAAATAAATACTGTAACTTACACCCTATATTATTTAAATATTTTTTTAAATAAAGAATTTAGTTAGTTTAAATTATATGTAAATATTATAACAATAAGTAATAATAGATAATAGAATTAAATAAATAACTTACGAGCTATATTATTTAAATAATTTTTCAAACAAAGAATTTAGTTAGTTTAAATTATATGTAAATATTATAACAATAAGTAATAATAGATAATAGAATTAAATAAATAACTTACGAGCTATATTATTTAAATAATTTTTCAAACAAAGAATTTAGTTAGTTTAAATTATATGTAGATATTATAGCAATATTAAAGTAATAATAGAATCAAATAAATAACTTACACCCTATATTATTTAAATAATTTTTTAAATAAATAATTTAGTTAGTTTAAATTATATGTAAATATTATAACAATAAGTAATAATAGAATTAAATAAATAATTTATAACTTACGATCTATTAAATAAAGAATTTAGTTATTTAAATTGTATGTAAATATTATAACAATAAGTAATAATAGAATTAAATAAATAACTTACACTCTATATTATTTAAATAATTTTTTAAATAAAGAATTTAGTTAGTTTAAATTATATAACAATAAGTAAGAATAGAATTAAATAAATAACTTACCCTCTATATTATTTAAATAATTTTTTAGATAAAGAATTTAGTTAGTTTAAATTATATGTAAATATTATAACAATAAGTAATAATAGAATTAAATAAATAACTTATAACTTACCATCTATTAAATGAAGAATTTAGTTAGTTTAAATTACATGTAAATATTATAACAATAAGTAATAATAGAATTAAATAAATAAATAACTTACTAACTAAAAGAAATTACAAAATAATTTTTTAAATAAAGAATTTAGTTAGTTTTAAATATTATAACAAATAAGTAATAATAGAATTAAATAAATAATAAAATATTTTTTAAATAAAGAATTTAGTTAGTTTAAATTATATGTAAATATTATAACAATGAGTAATAATAGAATTAAATAAATAATTTATAACTTACGATCTATTAAATAAATAATTTAGTTAGTATAAATTATATGTAAATATTATAACAATAAGTAATAATAGAACTAAATAAATACTATAACTTACACCCTATATTATTTAAATAATTTTTTAAATAAAGAATTTAGTTAGTTTAAATTATATGTAGATATTATAGCAATATTAAAGTAATAATAGAATCAAATAAATAACTTACACTCTATATTATTTAAATAATTTTTTAAATAAAGAATTTAGTTAGTTTAAATTATATGTAAATATTGTAACAATAAGTAATAATAGAATTAAATAAATAACTTACCCTCTATATTATTTAAATAATTTTTTAGATAAAGAATTTAGTTAGTTTAAATTATATGTAAATATTATAACAATAAGTAATAATAGAATTAAATAAATAACTTATAACTTACCATCTATTAAATGAAGAATTTAGTTAGTTTTAAATATTATAACAAATAAGTAATAATAGAATTAAATAAATAATAAAATATTTTTTAAATAAAGAATTTAGTTAGTTTAAATTATATGTAAATATTATAACAATAAGTAATAATAGAATTAAATAAATAATTTATAACTTACGATCTATTAAACAAATAATTTAGTTAGTATAAATTATATGTAAATATTATAACAATAAGTAATAATAGAACTAAATAAATACTATAACTTACACCCTATATTATTTAAATAATTTTTTAAATAAAGAATTTAGTTAGTTTAAATTATATGTAGATATTATAGCAATATTAAAGTAATAATAGAATCAAATAAATAACTTACACTCTATATTATTTAAATAATTTTTTAAATAAAGAATTTAGTTAGTTTAAATTATATGTAAATATTGTAACAATAAGTAATAATAGAATTAAATAAATAACTTACCCTCTATATTATTTAAATAATTTTTTAGATAAAGAATTTAGTTAGTTTAAATTATATGTAAATATTATAACAATAAGTAATAATAGAATTAAATAAATAACTTATAACTTACCATCTATTAAATGAAGAATTTAGTTAGTTTAAATTACATGTAAATATTATAACAATAAGTAATAATAGAATTAAATAAATAACTTATAACTTACCATCTATTAAATGAAGAATTTAGTTAGTTTAAATTACATGTAAATATTATAAACAATAAGTAATAATAGAATTAAATAAATAACTTACAAGCTATATTATTTAAATAATTTTTTAAATAAAGAATTTAGTTTGTTTAAATTATATGGAAATATTATAACAATAAGTAATAATAGAATTAAATAAATAACTTATAACTTACGACCTATTAAATAAAAAATTTAGTTAATTTAAATTATATGTAAATATTATAACAACAAGTAATAATAGAATTAATAAATTATTTATAACTTACCATCTATTAAATAAAGAATCTAGTTAGTTTATATTATATGTAAAATATTATAACAATAAGCAATATTAGAATTAAATAAATAACTTACTCCCTATATTATTTAAATAATTTTTCAAAGAAGAATTTAGTTAGTTTAAATTGCATGTAAATATTATAACAATAAGTAATAATAGAAATAAATAAATAAATAACTTACTAACTAAAAGAAATTACAAAATAATTTTTTAAATAAAGAATTTAGTTAACTTAAATAATAGATATATAGACGTCATATAACTTACACCCTGTAGTATTATCAATTATTAATTGGTTAGATATAAATTTAATAGAAAAGTATTTACTATAATTAATATATCACTTACAATCTATTTATTTAAATTAAAAATATGATTAGTTAGATTATATTAAAATATTAAATATTAATAAATAAACATCATATTAATATAATATCCTTAAGGCTTAAGTAATATAACTTACCAGCTGTAAAATTATTAATTAGTTATTTAAATAAAGAATTTAGTTATTTGAATATTATATAAAATAAATAAAGTGAAAAACTAAAAATTTAATAACTAATAACTTACAAACTATAGTATTATTAATCATTAAATGAATTATTTAGTTATATATAACATAATAAAAATAATAATTAATATTTGCAAAATTGTTTAAACTTTTTATGGGATAATTCTAATTTTATATTCTGTATGATTACCTTTATCAATACATTGATCCATTACTATATCAAATTCTTCCTAATTGGAAAGATAAAGTAAATATCTTTTTTTTTCTTTTTTTTTATTATTTATACTAAACGTCTTATTAGTACAGATAAATATGGTAATAATATTTATGCAAAATGCATTGTATACAAAATGTTGATCACAAGTACAAGTATTATATGTATGACAAACAAATTTTGCATATCTGGAATGCATATCAATTATCTAGCAAAAATCACAAAATAGAGAAACTTTTCTTAATACATATTAAATATACAAAATTTTAAAAGTCATTGAGATTATATTTGGCTACTTTACAAGTATGCATTAAAATTATTTACAATTAACAGTTAAGTATACGCAAGATTTTTTGAAATAAAGCTAAAAAATAAGTTTATTAATTATAAAAATATTTAACTTTGAAATTAAAAGTCATGTAAGGTGAAAATTTTTGGGTGATATTGGAAACAGTATTTATATATATTATTTTTATTTTTTTTTTTTATCAAAAATTGTGGTATAAGGGCTTTTTTCATTTCATTTTCATTTTTTGGTCTCATTCCTTTTCCTTGGCCTTTTTTGTTTCATTTATTTGGTTTTTCTTATTTTTGACCCCCTCACAGGAATATAAAATTTAAATTTTTTACTGGTTTTCATTGATCAAATAAAAATTAAAAAATTAACCTGTCAAAGAATTCTGTAAAATCATATATCTGATATTGTCATATAACGAGTTGTGGATAAATGATAAATCACTATTAAAAACATTTAGCCAATCAATTTTAATTTGAAAATCATATGATAGGGCTGAAACTTATCATTTTATTATTGTATAAAGCTTAGTTTTGTGGCTATGGAAGTGGCTTTTTATAACCAATTCTCAGCTTTGATGGATATCACTTTAATTGGAATAATTATATGTTGTATTTTTATTTATATTTGGCTAGAAAATTTAAGTATAAATAAGCCTCAAATTCATGATCCCCTTTGATTTTCTTTTTTCTTTGTTTTTCAAAAATGTAATTCAATTATACTACTACAACTTGTTATATTATAAAACACTTATTAGTTTTTTGGAAAAAACAATAAAGCAAACTTAGAATTTTACACTAAATAACTTTCCTTTTATTACAATCTAATTATAAAATATTTTAACTATATTTAAACACAAATTTCTGTATTAAAAAAATTTTGATGTTTAAAGGATTTTTAAAAGCATTCAATGACAATTTAAACAAGTAGCCATAAAATTATTTATGCATCAAATTATTAAATTACATAAATAAAAATTGGCAAATTTAATTTGGATTTGTATTCCTTTACTTCAGAGTACAAAAAAACAATATTTCTATTATTGACCTTTAAAGTTAATAAATCAAGATTATAAAGATTGCTCATTGATGAACTTTGATGTAATGATTGAATAAACTTCATCCTAAATAATTTAAATATAAGAATAATTAAGCAGTATGTAATGCAGTCAGATGAAAAGAAGCTTTAAATTTGAATATTTACTGTATACTAGTTGGTTTATTGTCTCAAATCTTCTTGATTTCAGCACACATAATCAAACATAATTATATTGAATTTGTATAGTACTTTATACTTTATAAATTAAATTAAAAATATTCTAGAAAAGAATATTTTTTACTACAAATATTTGGACTTACCACCAAAAAAATGGAACTTTTGGAAAACTATAAATTATATATAGATAAAGACCAAATATTGAAACATAATACTTCAGAAATCAAAGCTAAGCAAGTAATTTCTGATGAGATTTATAGTGTTTTTAGAATTTGGCTTATAAAATTCTCAGTATACTTCATTGAGTTAATGAGTTCAGTCTTTTTTTAAACAATGGATGAAAAAAAATTGGATGTTAGAAAGATATTTATAAAATTACAGTTAATGATCTTTCCAAAACACAAAAAGCAAATAATAGCTAGTCTATCTCTTGGATATGAAAATATTCCATATTCTAGTATATTTATATTACAAATGAATTTTCCGTTCAAATACCCAAAATAATTTTGATAAAATTAAAAAATACAAATCTAAATAATTTGTCTACTTATAATCAGTATTTATTATATTTTTTATAATTTGTAATTAATATAGAGTAGATCCACTATAGCTCGTAAACCTCATAAATCAAACTAAACAATATTTTACTGTAAATATATTAGAAATTTGGAATATTAATATCACCAAGGAAATATGAAATTGAAGTTCCAATTTGTAATGGAATTCTCAAAATTTATCAATACTCCTTTTGATAATATTCTCTTGATAAATGTTATCAATACCATCTCCAATATTTATCTATTACTTACCTATACATTCTATTTATTTTTTTAATTATATATACAAATCTTTCTTAAAAATATACTTATTTTACTTTTTATTTAATAATTGAATGATTAATTATAGTAAATAGTTTCCTTCAATACCTATTAGCCAAATATTGTGTTTACATCAATGGTTAAACAATGCTTAGACTTTATATATTATTTAATGTATTAGTCTTTATAAAGAACTTCTATGCGAAGCACAGGTATCATATTTATAATTTAAGTTAATTGGTTTGTCTAAGTTTAATATTTAAATATCAGCAAAATCTATTTCAATTCATCAAAAAATGTCATCAACTTCTAAAGATTCAAAGGTGGCATATCAACTCTCAATAAGTGATATCATTTGGATGTTCTTAACAACACATATCAATATTCAAGGAGAAGTATTTTGGTACTAATGTTAATTTAAAAAACAAAATCTGAGCTCTAGTAAAAATTTGAAAATAAAAAGACTTCAAAAATACTTGAAGAACTGGCCAACTTTATATCTTATTTATGAAATTGTTGATAATTCTAACCTTACTTCACATACAACAAAAAACTAATTTTGGTAAATTTGAAAATTTGGGTGAGATAAATAAATTCTGGTTATATAAAATTACCTTTTATGCTTAATTAAGATTGTTCAGCAAGTAAAACATACCTGTATTTTAATTTTCATGAAGCTAAGTATGATATTTATACAAAATGAACCTTTACATCCAATTAAAGTAGGCCAACCCTTTGATAGACTGGAAATAGTAGTAAGGTATTCAATAGCAACTACAATATATACATATTCCTCTTCTTGTTTTGGGTAGTGGTCCTACAATGTCCAAGTGGCCAGAAGCCCGAGCCATGTTACAGAAAAGCATATTTTTTATAATGAGATAAAAATTCAACCCCTTATCAATAGCTTAGATTCTATTGTTATAAATAAACAAGCATTTAACAGAAGAAATGTTAAGTTTCAACAATCTTAGAATTGATTATGGAAGACTCCTATGCATTGAATCATTATTTGGCACAATTCAATATAATTTATTATTCATGAATATGTTCTCCAAAAGTATAAAAATAAATAGAATTATTTATTTTTCATCTCACCAAAAAGTTTTAAAAAAAATAAGAAAAACAAAAAAATTCTTATTCTTTTAAAATTAAAATTTAATTATGAAACAAATTACAAATAGTATTAAATAAATGAATCATGGGTAATTTTCATATTTTGTTGGGTTATATCCTCAATATGTTGAAGAAATAAGTTATAGTATTAAATACATCATCATCATGTATGAAAGATGGTAAATGTCAAAAACATTATCCAAAAAACTTTCAAGAAATTAAATGATAATTATCAATTAAAACTTTTGATTGGAATTATGTAAATCATGAAAAGGAAAAATAAACTACACTATAACTGAAACTGGCATAAGCTATACATCCAGTAGTAGTACATTAGTTTTAATTTCAAATGATAGTAACATTTTTTTATATATTCATTTATTAATAGTAAAATGTGATGGAATTTGTTATATAAACATGTTTGAATGATGATTTATCAAAGTAACAAAGTAAAAGTTTTGTATGTCATTATTTTGGTCATGGATACAAAGAATGCCAAAATATCGATAAAACCTTTTTATCAAATGATACATGTTTTAACTCCCTATAAAAAATATGTATACGGTTTTTATACTGTATATACGTATTTTTGATACAGTTTGCATTTTTACATACGGCATATCAGTATAATGTATACTGTTCGCAAAATGTGCTTAGTAAAAAATACAATAAAGTATACGGTAAACATACTGTGTGATACGGTATATTAAATTCATACGTCTATAACGTATATCATTTCTACTGTATATCAGTATTTTGTATACGGTTCACAAAAATATTGTAAATAAAGGATACGGTATTCGTATTATTCTACAGTATATTAAAATTCATACGTTTATAACATATTTTCTACAGATATATACAGGTCAAATAAATAAAAATCAGATTTTTGCCCTTTTTAATATGGCTGTCTGATTTTTTGGCAATTTTAATATAATATTTCCGATTTTAATAAATATTTCTGATTTTAATATAATATTTCTGATTTTTAACATGAAATTGCCGATTTTTGGTTATTTGTAATAGGATTTTTCAATTTTAATATGTAACATGTGATTATGTATTACGGTTTAATATTTATTTATTAACTTAGATTTTTTTTTATTTCAGTTATAATTATTTTTTTGCCTTAAAAACTTTACTAAAATACTTTTTAAATACTTTATAAAATAGAATTAAAATATTTTTTTTCTTAAATATAAATACATTTAAATTAAATAACTCATAATTTAAAATATAAACAAATATTATATTTTTTTTACATATATTTCAAAGTATGGTTTGAGCATTTTGGCTGAAGTAAATCTTATTCTTTTAATTAAAAGTAGTTTAGTAAGTTTAAAACTGTTAAGATCATAAAAGTACAGTTAATATTTTTGGAATTATTTACATTTTTTATATTATACAGTAGTATTAAGTTACAAATTTTTTTACCTTCAGAGCGTATTTTGAGATCTTTAGCCAAAGTAAATCAACTTCTTATATTAATTGTAAGTTGTTCGGCAGGTTAAAATCTACTTGGATATTAATTTTCACGAAGGTACAGTTAATACTTGATGAGTTATTTACAATTTTCACAACAGTACTCATTCACGACTTTTATTTTTTTCATTTTGTCACTCCAGAGCGTATTTTGAGCACTTTATCCAAAGTAAACCAACTTCTTATATTAATTGAAAGTTGTTTAGCATGTCAAAATCTACTTGAATATTAATTTTCACGAAGGTACAGTTAATACTTGATGAGTTATTCACGATTTTCACAATGGTACTCATTTACGAATTTTATTTTTTCCGTTTTGTCACTTCAGAGCGTATTTTGAGCACTTTAGTCAAAGCAAATCGACTTCTTTTATTAATGCAAAGTTGTTTAGCATGTCAAAATCTACTTGAATATTAATTTTCACGAAGGTACAGTTAATACTTGATGAGTTATTCACGATTTTCACAATGGTACTCATTTACGAATTTTATTTTTTTCCGTTTTGTCACTTCAGAGCGTATTTTGAGCACTTTAGTCAAAGTAAATCGACTTCTTTTATTAATTGAAAGTTGTTTAGCATGTCAAAATCTACTTGGATATTAATTTTTACGAAGGTACAGTTAATACCTGATGAGTTATTCACGATTTTCACAACAGTACTCATTTACGAATTTTATTTTTTTCCGTTTTGTCACTTCAGAGCTTATTTTGAGCACTTTAGTCAAAGTAAATCGACTTCTTTTATTAATTGAATGTTGTTCGGCAGGTCAAAATCTACTTGGATATTAATTTTTACGAAGGTACAGTTAATACCTGATGAGTTATTCACGATTTTCACAACGGTACTCATTTACGAATTTTATTTTTTCCATTTTGTTACTTCAGAGCGTATTTTAAGCACTTTAGCCAAAGTAAATCGACTTCTTTTATTAATTAAAAATTGTTCAGCAGCTTAGAATCTACTTGAATATTTATTTTAATGAAGGCACAGTTAATATTTGTGGAGTTATTAATTTTTTATAATTGTGCGTATTACATTAAATTACAAGTAAATTTATATTCTTAATGTATTTTGTTTAAAATTTAATTATTTAACATTAGTTTTTTATTTAATATTGCTTAATAAAATATTTTTTAAATTTTAATTCAATATTATAATATAATTTTTTATAAAAATATATATTTCATAATGTATATACAATTTTTTTGTATAGTGAAAAAACTGAAAAATGTGGTTAAGAATTGGTAATACAGCTGTAAAAAGTCACAAATCGGACAAATATAGCTAAAATCAGCCAATTTTTATTTATTTGACGTGTGATAGAGTAAGTTTTTCTACACTTTAAAGCATCAAACAATACTAGTATCTGCTAATATATACTACCCAAAAACTCACTGATGTAAAATCACAATTATTAAAAAATTCACAAGAATTTTTGTTAATACTGTTTAATTTTTAAGTTCAAAGTCCGATTGATAATACTAAATTCAAAACTCAATTATAAATCATTTTTATAAATTATAATTTAAAAATTAAGCAGTATTAAGGAAAATTCTCATGAATTTTTCTTAATACTACTTAATTCTAATTTAACCAATTTAGTATTAAGGTTTTAATTTAAAAATTAAGCAGTATCAAGGAAAATTCTTGCGAATTTTTCTTAATACTGCTTAATTCTAATTTAACTAATTTAGTATTAAGGTTTTAATTTAAAAATTAAGCAGTATCAAGGAAAATTCTTGCGAATTTTTCTTAATACTGCTTAATTCTAATTTAACTAATTTAGTATTAAGGCTTTAATTTAAAAATTAAGCAGTATCAAGGAAAATTCTTGCGAATTTTTCTTAATACTGCTTAATTCTAATTTAACTAATTTAGTATTAAGGCTTTGATTTAAAAATTAAGCAGTATCAAGGAAAATTCTTGCGAATTTTCCTTGATACTGCTTAATTCTAATTTAACTAATTTAGTATTAAGGCTTTGATTTAAAAATTAAGCAGTATCAAGGAAAATTCGCAAGAATTTTTCTTAATACTGCTTAATTCTAATTTAACTAATTTAGTATTAAGGTTTTAATTTAAAAATTAAGCAGTATCAAGGAAAATTCTTGCGAATTTTTCTTAATACTGCTTAATTCTAATTTAACTAATTTAGTATTAAGGCTTTAATTTAAAAATTAAGCAGTATCAAGGAAAATTCTTGCGAATTTTTCTTAATACTGCTTAATTCTAATTTAACTAATTTAGTATTAAGGCTTTGATTTAAAAATTAAGCAGTATCAAGGAAAATTCTTGCGAATTTTTCTTAATACTGCTTATATCTGCCAATTCGTGAAATTAGCCAAACATAAAGATTTGCACATTTTAACAAGAATTATGTTTCACAAGCTTAAATTGTATGTGTTACATAATCAGATGATCTAAATCTATCAAAAAATAAAAAAAATTTTTTAACGTTTATTCAAAAATAACAATGGCAACTACTTTCTTTTTCAATCACTTTTCAATCACTTTTCAATCAGATTTTTGTTAGGTGACTTAGAAAAGTTTATAGGCATATATAGCAGGTTTTTTTTAATCAGTAAGTAAGAAAACAAATATTAATAATTTTATTAATAAGAAAAATCTTTTTTCATTTATTTTTAACCTTATTTCCTTCTTTTTTTTAGTAAAAATATATACAAAATAAAAATGTGAGTTATGATTTAGAGTTTTTGAGATGTTTTTTTTTGTTTTTTACTATACTAATTTTATTCTACTTGTTAATTACTTTTTAAAATTGATTTTATTAATTTATTCAATTTAAAACAGAAATGGCAAATAAAAACTTGTTAAGTAAAGTAAAAAGAGCCCAATAATACCTGTAAAGATCATCTTTTGGTAAGAATTATAATTTTAAAAATTTTTGTGTCAGAGTTTTATTCAATTAACAAAATCGTTAATATCTCGGCGCACATGTATGCTAAACACATATATTTATATTCATATGAAAGCCCAGAATCTACTCTACCTGAACGAAAAAAGATTATTCAAATCGAATTACTAGATGTGAAGATATTAACGATCAAAGTCAAAGGTTAAAAATAAATATATTGAACGTAATTATTCAGCAACTTGTGATCCAATTCATGTGATATTTGGTTTATGGATAGCTCTTGATTACCTCTTTCTAATGAATATAAATTCATTCGTCTAGCACACATACACGTTAAGTTATTCAATATTTTGTCATGACAATTATATTTAAATTTTTTAATTTTAATGATATTATTAAAAAAATCAAAAAATAATATAATCAAATCAATTTTATTTATATCAGCGGTGTGAATCTATCATTTTCATGTAAATTGTATTAGCATTTTCTTAATAAAGTTAGTTTTTTGAATATAAAAACTTAATTCCATAAATCAGCCCATATGTTAATTCTAATTTAACTAATTTAGTAGTATTAAGGCTTTAATTTAAAAATTAAGCAGTATCAAGGAAAATTCTTGCGAATTTTTCTTAATACTGCTTAATTCTAATTTAACTAATTTAATATTAAAGCTTTAATTTAAAAATTAAGCAGTATCAAAGAAAATTCTCACAAATTTTTCTTAATTCTAATTTAGCTAATTTAGTATTAAGGCTTTAATTTAAAAATTAAGCAGTATTAAGAAAAATTTTTACAAATTTTCTTATTAAAAAAAAGAACTTTTAAATTACTAATTAAACTTTAAAAACAATCTGTATGATTTAAATTTTAAAAAAAATACTTCTGCTTTTTAATTTTCGCATTTCTATATTTAACCAATTAAAATTCAGCTGATCGCCGATCACATGCATTAATAACACGTTATTGTTTATTTTTTGTTTATTTTTTCAAAAATATTCTTTTCTCTTCTTTTTTTTTAGAAAAAAAAAGACAATAAAAATGAATACCAAAATTATTTTAACATATAATAATAAAAATTAAATAAAAAACTTATTTTGATAATATATAATATATATATTTGTACCAAACTACTAATTATACAAAAAGTGATATGCACGTATATCAATTAACAATTACTTTCACTAATATCTCACTGGAATTGTAATGGTGAATTTTAACAATATTAATTAAACAACTATATATACACCGTTTTATGTTTTTATTTTTGCATTAATATTATATGTTAACATATATTAATTATATTTTTTTTTACTTTTATGTATTTTATTTAATTTTTTTAATATATTACTAACATTACTACTATCGTTTTATTACTTTTTTATATCTAACTAATATATTAATAATATTACTAACTTTTTATTATTTCTTTTTTATATTTAAAATAATGATAATATTACTAATTAAATTTCTTTTTTTTTACTAACCTTTTATTATTCCTTTTTTATATTTAAAATAATGATAATATTACTAATTAAATTTCTTTTTTTTTGTTTATATTTTGCTAATATTATTTTTTTTACAAATAGTATATTATTTTATACTAGTTTTTTATTTATATTATTTATAAAAAAATATTTGTATATTTAATATTATTTAATAAAAATTTTATTGATTATAAATGCATTTTAAATTCTGTTTGCAAATATAAAATATACGATTTAATTGAATAATATATACTATTTATCAGTACAAAATATGCAGTTTAAACTGGAAAAAAGTACTGTTTATCAGTATAAAATATACGGTTTATCCTGGAAAAGTATACTGTTCGCAATATAAAATATAAAACAATATACTGTTTATTGGTATAAAACATACGGTTTTTCTACTGTTTACAAGTATAAAACATACGGGTGAAACTGGAAAAATATACTGTATGCAAACCGTATATATGATACGGTGTGCAGAATACCGAATATATACAGTATGTGAAAATACTGTAATTATACGGTAATAATACTATAAATATACTGTTCGCAAAATACGAAAATACAGTATACTAACCGTATATATATTTTTTATAGGGACTGTTGGAAATGAGCAGAAAATAATTTCAAACAAGATGAGACATTTAATATTATTTAATAATAATATATTATTAGCAATTAAAGTTTAATAGAATTCAAAATCATTTTTGATTTATTTTTATTATTCCAATGAAAGAAAAATTTGAAAGTCATTGTCAACTTAAAAAATGTCAATTTATATTATTTGGCATTCTAGATTTACAATATACAGAGTTATTGTTTTCCAGATATGTAAAATGACAGAAAGTTAGAAAGTATGTAATAATAAGAATGATGATAACAATAATAATTATGCAGAATTATAGAGACTAAAGAAACACACAAAGTAGAAGTAGAAGATGAAGCAGAAGCAGATAGAGAATTACAAGAAAGTGAAAAAAGAAGAGGAAGACGAAATAGGAGAAGAAGAAGGCGAAGGAAATTATTATAGCACAGATAATGATATGAAAGAAAGAAATAGAATGGATTTCTGATAAAACACTACCACCATTTGTTTAATATAAATAAAATAAGCACAAACAATTACATTACTACAATCCATAATAATAAATATTTTTATGGAATTAAATTAAAAAAAAATGCAACAAATCCAATGATAGATGCAGCAATTGGATTCAAATCTTACAGCATTCTATATGGAAAATAACAATAAATTAAACTAAATAATACACTAAAGACTCAAATGCAGCAAGCTTCCGAAAGCAAAAATGAAGATAATGACATATGAGTAATAATCAACAACAAGTAAAACTTAGAAAAAAATTCAAATAATTAAAATAACCAACTTATGTTCTTAATATTTTATATACAGGATGTGCTATAAAGCTATTACAGTGAGATTACCAAGTTGATTACATGGTAAAAAACCTGAAAATAATTATGACTATACATAGGTTGTGATTGTATAGAAATCTCTTAATTAATTATAGGAAGTGTGTGTTATTATATGAGGTTTAACTGTATTCAAATTTAGTATAAATTTGAAGTTTTAAAGTTGACCAGCTTATGAATGTTGAATTCTAGCCATAGAAGAAAGATAAAACCATTAAACTGATTAAAGTCATGGTGGAAAATAAATTCTACACAGAAATTTTACTTACTTCACTGGGAATATCCAATTTGTCAAATTTGCAGTAGATTATTACACTTTTTCATTTATTTTGGATGATACCCTACCTATCAACAAAATCTTTATTTAAAGTATCATGATGTTAATGGACAAATAACACAGCTCACGCTGATAATATAGGATGGCATTTATATATACAAATAAATTTAAATTTCTTGCAGCTTACTTATTCTATTGCAAGGTCAAATTTTATCATTGTTTAATGCATATTAGCAATATTATTATCAATTCTTCTAAAGTTGCTGAAAGATAGAGTGTGGAAATAAGAGTAACCAATGATGATTCTAACATCATGATATTGTTAAAATATATATTCTTATGATAGCAATGTGATGATTATTAAGTGGCAAGATGAGACTTTCGAAGTTGCTACAGAATGCAGAGAAATGCCTCATCTATAATTAGTATCAAGGTACACAATATTGAAAAAGACAAATCAAATGATAATACATTAAATGAAAGAATTTTACAAAATGTAATACTAAGGAGAAGGATAGCAAAGAAAAGCCTGCCAAGAAATGGATAAGGACTTGCTTTTGCATTATTTCAATTTTATATTTACAAAAAAATATTCAAAAAAAAATATCAAAAAATATAAAAAAATGTAATTTCAAAAAAAAGGAAAAATCAAATCTTACCAAATTATATTAAATAAAAGATATAAAATCAAATTCATAATCAAATAATTTTTTTTAATAACTCACAAACAATATAATTACTTTGAATATCAAAAATTTTTATTAAATTAACACCATTCTTTGAGATATATTTTTAAATATACTATACATTGATATAGATGACAATTATAATTTGATGGTAATGATGATGACATATCCCATAGACAAATTTTTTCCCAAAAGCAGTAAGAATCTATAGTTCCAGTTCCAAATCCCATAAACAAATTTTCCCAAAAGTTCAACAAGGAATCTGGAAGTTCCAATTTCTCAATTGTATAAATCAATGAAGAAGTTGTTCAGCAGGCTGAAACTACTAGTGTTGAAGTTTTCATAGAAAATCAAGATTTTAATAATGGTACCCTATTGAATTTTTCTTTTTTCCAGTTACTAACTTCAGAGTAATCACACATGTATTTGCATAGTTAGGACTTAGGATATTAGAAAACATTAACTGAATACTTTATTTATATGGGTTTTCCTATTAAAAGTTCTCATTTATAATTTTTTTTTTATATAAGTATTAGCTTTCCTTTATTTTTAGAATGATTTATTACATTAACTTGGGATAAAAGTGCTTAATAATGCATTTATCTTTGAGATTGCTGATTAATAGTACATAGTCTAATAAATAAATGAGTAATGTTTATGTAAACTATTACTATTTATAGATATTTATATAATTAAAAGCAAAGAGTTTAATTTAATATAAATTTATTTTGTATTTGTAACAAAAAAGTATTATAAAAATCAAAGTTATTAGCTAAATTTTTGGTCAAATAATTGGTCAAGCAGTAGGATTTAAGGTAGTTAGTCAAAGTTAATCAATCAAAGTGTCAGTCAAACTGATTCTTTTGAGGTTATTAAAAGACTTTCCTAACAAACAGTATAAAACAATTCTTAAATATTATTAATGATTATTCCATATATACTGTAACCTTTGAGAGTAATGAATTTTGGTTATGTAAATTTTTTTTTTTGGTTTTTACAATCATCATAATTGGCATTTAACGCTTGAGCTGCCTAGTTATATTGGCAAATTGCAAAAATTAAATACCTGAGTTAATTAAATTCAAATATTAGATAGAGTACTTAATATATTATTACAAGAATATTACGATCAAAAAGAAATAAGTCATTATATTTATAGGTTAATAAAAATCTTTTTAAAATATGAAAAATCGACGTATGATTTTTTTTTTAACAAAAAAGTAATTCAATTATAAATCGGAAAATCACAAGTTTGAAAAAAGTGAGCAAGTTTGTAATTTTTTTGTAATAACAAAAAAATCACGAGTTTTCTATTTTATAAAAGAAATAAAATATTTAATTATTTCATCAAAATACACAAATTTTTTTCAAGTTTTAGTCTTAATTTACTATCAATTTTTATATGTTGGAACGTATTTATGAAAGTAGATTTATAAAAATGTATAAATTATAAAAATGTATAAATTAAATTAAATGAAACAGGACCAAATAGATATGTTAATATTTTGTTTTAGTGCGATAACTTTTTTTTAGGAAAAAGAGTTTATATACCCCGTTCGTCTCAAGGCAAGATTCAAATAAATATCTGAAATTAAACATTTTTCCATATTTACAATTGAATAAATATTTCATCGAAATACGTTACAAATTATTTCTATCTTATTGTCTTTTTATCTTTATTAGAATTATAAATAGTGCTGAAATGTTGATGTTTATAATTTTTGGATATTTTCTTTATTGAATTATATCGTGATATTTAATTTATCTTTGAAAACCAAATCATAATTAAATAAAATACATATTGTATATGTAGAACAAATAAAATATAAACAAAATAAGTTGATTTCATTATGCATAGGCAATAGTTCAGAATAAATCTTCGTTTAAATTTTCTCAAAATCGAAATTTGTGACGCATAATAAATTCTAGTCAAAATTAAATAATAATCCAGGTGTAATCTATAGATGCAGGACCCGAAATATTTTTGTTTTATATTATATTTAGGCTAAAAAAAAAATATTCAAAAAATGAATCATTCCACATATTATATAGAATATCTAAATATGCAGTACAATCATTTTTTCAGGGCCGGAATTATGATAATTTCGGTCAGTATCCAAAAAAGGTAATAGCTTCCACTAGGAATTATCTATAAAAGGAAAGATTTCATGATTTTTTTTTTTTGACTGGTTGTAACGTAAATAACGCAAACTCGAACTTGACCTTTTTATGTATATTTCGGGTCCTGTAGATGCGAATATGACTTTCGATAGTTTAATAAATAAATAATTATGGGGTTATGGAGGCTGATATTATTATTAAAATTTAAAATATGTTTACGATCAGTAACGGTACCGAAATGTAACGTAACCGATTTAAGTGCTACCTTAATCATCAGAAATCAGACACCAGATTAATTTAATCAAAATCAAACGCCAAATCTGCCAAATTTTACTCTCACGGGAAGGCAGTGGAGGCAGTGCTATGCGAGATTTTTAAGCCACTTACGCAATATTAAGCCTTATTACTACAAAATATAAAATTTATTAAAAAAAAATAATAAAATCATGTCAGCAACATACTTGTGATGATGTCTACAATATTTTTTTTTTTTTGAAAAATTTATATGAAATTTTTTTAATGTTGACATATTCAAATTTTGCCGTTGTACCAGAATTTCTATCAGACCAATCAAAATATCATCAGATAGTTAAATTATAAATCATTATGTTACTAAAAAGCTCATGTTAAAATAAATCTGACATGAAAATGATCGTCATTTTAATTTTGGTGATATTTTCTAAATAGAAGGTAAATATTTACAAGTGTAAACGAAGATGTACTGCTTACAGAAAAAAAAAATCGTTTAATTGTTACCAGCTTAATAAATAGACTTAATAGTGATAAAAGCCATAAGATAAAAATAGTAAAATAAAAATAGTGCATTTTCATCCAATCGGTTGGTCCTGTGACCAAAATTACAATATGATGTAATCTAACCATAATAGTGAAAAGCGAATACTCACGCCATTATTTTTACGGGGAGTACAGGTTTATCCAAAAATTTAGTAACACCTTTAAAGTGTTACACGACATCATGTAATTTAATAAATATATACGCCACGATAATTTTTTTTCTTAAAAAACTCCCGTTGAATTTGTTAAAGATTAACAAAATGCAACTTCCTATTGATTGCCTTAATAATATTTTTGAACATTTAGAAAGTGATAAAGTTACTTTGTATTCATGTTTATTAGTCAATCGACTTTGGTGTAAACTTTCCGTCAGAATTTTATGGAGTAAAATTAGAAATTACAATACTTTAATTTCTTGTCTTCCGAATGAATCAAAAGAAATCTTACTTAATAATGGAATTTTAATAACAAATTCAAAACCTCCAATATTTAATTATGCATCATTTTGTAAATTTCTATCAATTTATGAAGTTAATTATAATATTAAGAATATTCTTAAAAGAAGATATTTTATTTCTGTTCAAAATTTAGACGATAATATTTTTATTGTATCACAGGAAATATTTAAACTTCTTATGGGACAAATTCCTTCTTTAAGAAAAATAACATTTTTAGGTTGGTCATTAAAACATATTACAAATTTTACTTCATATTCTGGAGCTAGAGATTGTTTAAAAAATTTAACAGAATTATATTGTTATTCAAGTATTCGTACCGAATTTTTTTATCAATTATCTCAAGTATGTCATACTTTAAAAACACTAAAAATAATATACAAAAAAGTCATTTCAAGTGGATTGGTTGATTTAGTATCCGTTCAACAAAATTTAAAATATATGTGTATGTATCGATTTGGTCTTCATAAAGATTTGAAAGATACAATTAATTTGATATCAAAAATTCCTAATACTTTAATTTCAATAAATATTTATGGGGGAAGAATGCATCCAAATATTTCATTATCATTTATATCTAGATTCACTAAATTACAAGAACTTATATTAACATTTTATAGTAATGAACCTTATAGAGATTTTAGTAATTTACAATACGATATTTTTCCATATTTACAACGTTTAGAATTTAAAAGAGAATGTCCTGATAATGATTCATTAGTAAATTTTTTGGAAATTAATGGAAAAAATTTAAAAGAATTTTATGTTAGAAATAGTAATAATTTATTAAATTTAGCTATAATTAAATTTTGTCCAAATCTTAGAAAACTTTCTACTAAATTTAGTAATGATGAATTAGATACGTTAAAATTTATTCTTAATACTTGTCAATATTTAGAAACTATTGATATTTTTTGTAAAGAATATATGAATGATTTAAATTTAATTGAGATTGTTATGAAAAATGTACCTAAAATTCATTATAAAATCATTTTAATATAAATTAAAAAATTTATTATTAATTAAAAAAAAATTTAGTATTAATATTGATTATTATATTATCACTTTTTATAATTCTTTTTTTCGTATTTTTCAGTTAATTTTTTTAAAATAAAAAATATTCTATCGGATGGTAGCCACGACTGACGACTCCCGAGTTTCACGATTCACAAAATCATTTTGTACTCTATATAAGTAACCAAGTGGCGCATTTTGTAGATCCGAAAGTCATTTGATCATGCCATTTTGCCAAATCAATTCTAAACTATTGTTTACAAGCAAGCACCGTTCCATCGCACAAGATACTCGGGTAATACCTGGGTTCGGAAGTTATATTGTACCTTGGAAACACCATCTAATATCGAAAGATTAAATTTTTTTTTAACCTTTAAATATGCAGATTTTATCGAATTAAATAAATAAAAAAAAATAATCGTATAAATAAAAAAGTAAATTGAAGAAAAATAAAAAAAAGATCGGTAAAATGATATTTCTGTAAATTATCCCCCTTTAATAAGATTTCGGCAAGTTGCGACATTTTTGGTCAAGTGACTTTCGGTAATACAGGTTCTACAATATTTATTTGTCAAAATGATGAACGAATCATAGAAATTCGTGTAACTATTTTTGGTTGATATTATCTCGTTTTTAAAATTTTTTACTTTCTTAAATTACCGTAAATGTAAAGTATTACAAGTAACACTCAAACCACGAAGAATTCTTTGGAATGTAATACAAATAAACTTTTTTTTTTTTTAATTCGTTAATTCGATAGACAATAATTACAATAATTTAACAATTATAATTAATTGGATGGTATACATAATTCAATTTTGGCGTATATATTAAAAATTATTGTTTTTTTCATAATATTTAATATGCTGCGGTTATTGCTTCAGCGGCTTCAGCTAGTGTTGATATGTGAAATCATTATTTGAAACCTAGTAGCGTGGCCAGTCATTTCTCTAGTCATCGTACGTCCAAATAGATATTAGATTAATTTTTTTCTCAAACCATTGATATTATGTTTGATATTTTATTGATGATTTTGGGTTGATTAAAGCAATGATAGCCTCAATTTACAGAATTATGTTTAGTTACGACTTACTCAATATCGTATAATTAACTTGTCTGATATATATAATTAGGATTATTCTCTATGTATTTATACTGTAAGACCAGTAATATTGTTAAGAGATTTTTTTTAGTTAAAAATTGCTTACATTTACTTTTAAAATAAGAAAATTTTATTTTTTAATTAGTTAATTGATTAATTAAAAAAAATTAATTGCCCATATATTGTGGAAAGGTACAGTAACTCACCAGATCTTATATTTTAGTTTCAAATAAACAGCTACTTTTGATATTATCACAATTTCATTTATTATCACATTATTATTATTTATTTTTTATTTTTAATTCACAAAATGAAATAACAATCAATCAACATGGAGAGAGAAAATTAAAATTACTTGTTTGGAAACCGAGTTACAGTAAAAATTACCGAGTCCTACAGACTAAGACCGAAAGTAATTCGCTAAACTAATAACCAAAACACGGCTGTACCTTACAGAAACAGGGTGTTACCACCTTGATTGGAAAAAAAAGAAAGAACAGGAGGGGGATAAACCACCTCCTGAACGAATATCACATTATTATTGTTTTTATTATGGGGTCATATGGTCATATGGCCATGTAACACGAATTTCAAAAATTTTTATTTTTATTTTTATAGCCAAGTAACATTACAAACTAACATGTAACTCAATCAAAAATCGTTGCATAATGCGTGGCTAAATTAATAAAATTCTTCGATCATGTGATCTGTTTTATTTATCACATCGTTACGCCCCGTCCGAGTTTTTTATCTGAGGGACTTATTTTTTTCTAGTAGATGAAATCCTAATTGCCACATATTATTCATCACAAAATTTTTCGATCATGTGTCAGTGCATAACGCCGGCCGAGTTCGATGAATTTTCTGGGTGCCGTTGGGGTAGTTGCTAAATTATGTGAATCACATGATCGAGTTTTTTTTTTTATACAAATAATCCTTTATCACGTTATCGTGAAAGCTCCTTTGCACAAAAATACACTTATTTAACTTACAATTAATTAAAAATTTCGGCTTATATTTTTCTTTTCGCGAAAATTTATTTATATTTACAACATGTAATACAAAATTGTATTACTCTTATTATGATTGCAAAATTTCAAAAAAGCTTATCTATATTTCCTATCACCCTTATCATGGTTGCAAAATCGTTTGAAATATTGTAGAAGCTTATCTATGTTTACGCGAGTAATTCAATTGTATTACCCTTATTATGCTATGCTTACAAATCGATTGGTAAATTTGACTTTTTTTTTTGCAAAAGCTTATCTATACTTACACACAAGTATAACTTTTATTACTCCTATAAAGGCTATAAAATCGATTAAAATTTGGCGTCTTTTTTTTCTGAAAAACAGTTCATAACCTGTTTCTTTGAGATAGTAATTTCAAATCAAGACAACTATGGGGCATGTAATAAATATGATGAACAATATACGAATTTATATAATAAGCATTTATTAGTTATTATAATTAGTGAAATTCTTAAAATACACAGAATATCTCAATGTCCAAGGATGAAAGATTATATTAATGTTTTCATCACATTTTTGATTTTTCACAATAAATTTCTTTAAAAGTATACAAATGTAATTAAAGCTAAGAATGGTGTAATCATGTCAAATGGATTATTTTAAAAAAAATTTTACAAATTGAACAAGTTAAAATAAAAAAAATTGATAATCTTATTCAAGAAATACAATTAAAATCTATTTTTAAAGTCTGATATAATATTTGAGTGGATATCATTTGATCAAGTTAAGTGATATTCAAAAAATAATAAAGATGATATTTTCTGCGTTATAGAAGAATGGCCCATTATATTATTATAATAGAGAATGGACAAGAGAATCAAATAAAACAATTACTTTAAAATATTTATAACTCACAAAGTATTATTGAATTCCTAAACAAGGTATGAAATTTTAAAAGAAGTAATTTTTTTAAAAAAATACTTTCAGTTTTTCTTAATTTTTGTTTGTAAGATTAAGGTAAATTATTTAGTTTAGGGATTGGAACCGGTTAATGTTAACCAGATAATTAACCGGTTAAAGCGGTAAACCGGTTAAGATAATCCAAAAAATGGTTAAATATGAAGATTGTCATCAGATAATTTTTTAATTCAGAACTTCCGATATTCCTATATTGGCTAACGGCTAGCTAAAAAAATAAACTGATTGAAACTTTTTTATTGCTCAATTTTTTACGAAATTTTTTTTTAAAATTATTTTTTTATTTTTTATACAACATGGATGATATTGACTATAGAGACATATAAGAATCTCGATCTGAGTCATCAAGACAACAATCTTCTTTTTATTAAAAGAAATTCAAAGTATTTAAGTTGTTAGCACTAATAAGGTAAATAAATATCATAATTAAATACTTGAAATGTTATTTATAAAGTCTTTTTAGAGAAAATAGGTTAAGAACAACCAATCGTTTTTGTTATTTCAATTTTTATCATTTTTACTAGTATTTATATTTACATTATTCATATAAATTATGTGTTTACAATTTATCAAATATTTATGAATAAAGTTAAAAATGTGTTTTTATCATAAATGATGCATAATTTTAAGAGTAAAATTGAAATAGATTTATAAAGTATTCAAATGGGCAAAATAAAACTTATAAACGCGTTAAACGTAAAACTTATATCTTTAACCGGTTATTATCTGGTTAAACGTTCCGATTAACCAGTTTTTAACCGGTTAAGATTTTTTTGGACGGTTCCAATCCCTAATTTAGTTAATAAATAAAATCATGAAGACTATATTATTATTATTATTATTCCAAACGTATATTGTCAAACATGTGATGAAGAATATAAATTCGCGTTATTTATTGTATGAATGGTGTGAAATATGTCAGATTAATTATTTAAAGGATAATTTTGCAAATTGGACTAGAGGGAATGGAAAATTACTAGATTGTTTAATTCAAGATTTAATTCAAGAAATGCAATCAGAAATCAATTCCTTTTATGATGCAATATTTGAATGACCATACAATCATTTTGATGATACTAAAGAAGTTGTCTTTACTGAAGAATATTTAGCAACATGGAAGGATAACCCATTAAAATATAACAAAAGAAATGGCAAATATATAAGAAATCCATAATGCCTATCTTAACCTAAATTATGAAAATAATTATTATATTAAAGAATATTTAAATAAATCTAATAAATTTCATACCTCATTTAAAGATTTCTTTTGTTCTGCTGGAATTTTTTAAGGCTCCATATACAAAACATTACATTATGGTTCTTCGAAATTATTATAATAATTTATGTGAAAAGTGTAATGGATCATGTCATGCAAATTATTTAAAAAAATTATTTATTAATTGGACAAGTGGAAACAAAAAATCGATAATTTAATTCTAAAAATGCAATCAAAATCAATCAACATGTATATACAGTATTTGAATGGATTCCATATGATCAGTTAAAAACTTTATTGTTAATATTATAAATTCTATATATGCCACCAAAAATACTTTAGATGAAAGCCAACATTATGATATCCCAAATGTACAAATTCAAATTATTTTGTACATTACAAATCTTTTTGTACACCTGCCTCAAATTCTTTTGTAAATCCCAAATTATTTTACTTAATTTTTTGCACATAGATTATAGAAATTAAAAAGTAGAAACTTAGAAATTATTTATTTTCAATCAATTCTGTAAATTTAATAACATTTGAATTAATTTGTGTTTCAACAAGCTTTTCTTTATCATTCTCTACCATTCATTTACTTTATATTTATTATCATTATCATTAAATTCTTCATTTTCATTATTATCTTCAATATCAAAAAGTTAAGAGGTTTGAGCAATTATGTCTTGTAATTTTTGCTATGATATATCTATAGGTAATTTCAGAATTTGTATTATTTGAATATTTGAAATATAATAAGAATAAACTTTGGCCATGTTTTGTAATAAATCATAATTGAAACTAGAATTTTAAAAAAAGTTTATTATTAAATATGTTGCATAATAAATAAATTAAAAATTAATAAAATAACTTACCATAGTTGTCTTTTATTCATATACCAACCTAAAACTGAAAAGTCATGGTCACAACTTGCATTATGTAGCTTTATAGCATTGACAATTAATGCCAGTTGTTGAATATGATACTTTTTTGTTTACACATTAGCCACCAATTTTTGACATTATGAATTCCAGATACAAATTCAAAATCATGAGGTTAAATTTTAAGAGAATAGTATGTTAATTGAGCAATTAATTTATTTGCTGAATTGCTTCCTTTTCCTAATACTTTCCAAATGAATAATGCTTTTCACAAATTATTCAAAAAGTAATTTTGTTATAAACCTATATCTAAAAATGAACAAAATAATTCTAATTTAATTTTTAAAACTTAAAACAATTATATAATTTTTTTTAAAAATATTTACCTCTATAATTTGGATGCAAAAAATATGCGAGTAGGTATAAGTCAAAGTTAAATTCTTGCCACTTTTTATTAAAAATTGGTTACATTTAGAATGAAAATTGATAGTTCTGATTTGAAGTAATTCTTTTATAGATGCAGCCATAGTTGCAAGACAAATAAAACAATTTGCTAATATAACTTTTTATGTTCAAGTATTATGATAGCTTTTTTAATTGGATTTAAAATTGAACAAAGATCTTCTATATCATGACCTCCAGAACCACGTACTGATGAACAAGTTCAGGTCCGGCCTCCAGTTGAGCCTTCTGATGAACAAGTTCAGATCCGGCCTCCAGAACCACGTACTGATGAACAAGTTCAGGTCCGGCCTCCAGAACCACATTAAAATTGCAACAGCAAATAATGGATAGTATTTCAGCGCTAAATAGCTGTCTTTCATATTCTGTTAACTAAATAAAAAAAAATATAAATAAAATAAAATATATTAATAAATTATAATTGTTTTCTTGGCCAAAACTCATTTTTTGCTAATTAGAAAATAAACTATAAATATATACTTACATTTTTTAATTGATTTTATAGCATCAAACAATTGAATCAGTGCAATTAAATGCAGTAGTCCATCAAGTTTTAACATGTTTTTTTAAACCACCGCCTGGTACCAAATTTTTAATTATATCTTTTCTTAATAATGCACACTTTTATGTGAACTAGTAAAAAAAGTAACTATTTTTCTACATTCACTAGTTAGATTAGATATCTATTCCAGGTTCATAATATCAGTGGTTAAAAGATTGATAATTATATAGGAATGGTGAGTAATGATCATTTTTTTAGCTAATGCTACATTAGAAGCATGATCTGAGATAACAGTGCAAAATTTTTTAATACCAACATCATCCATTATTTGTAAAATTTCATTGCTTAAAAATTCTCCTGTATGTGAATTCTTAAAAAAAATTTTAAAGAGTAAACATATTCTCAGCCTTCATCTGTCATTATTAACCAGAGGGTGATATCTATTTATTATCAAAGCCTAAAATAATATATAATAAATATAATTATTATAATAGTAAAGATCAGCAATATATGTTTAATACAAATTAATTAGCCTTATGTAAGTTTTGTTTCTTTATCCAATTCCTTACTAATTTCACTAAGTACATAGGTGCACTCTTTATTAACCAAAGTTGTAAAAAGTGCTGTTCTTTTTGGGAGTTGAAAATTAGGTATAATCTTTTAATAAAGTCAATAAAGAAGGGATTTTCAACTATCCAAAATGGAATACCACAGCAAATAAAAAACTTTCCATACAATGACTTTGCTTATTATCTGATATAGTTAATTTTCAGCATGCTCAGTGATTTTTGTTTTCCATTTTTTTGGTGGTTCAATTATTTTAATAAATCTTCTTCATTACTATTTTTACTATTACATAAAATTTCATAATATTTAGCTCTAATTTCGGGTGGTGATTTTGTACAAGATATAAGCAATATGGACAATTATATCAGAACTATTTCCACAGATCTATTATTGTTTACAATAATTGCATTTGTCTCCAGGTCATACTATTTGGTAAAAAGTTAAGCTGGCTGTACAAATGTTAAATTGGCTGAGATTAGATTTAAACAAGTATTTAGCCATGATTAGGGATTGAGCGTCATGAGAAAAAATATTGTTATGAGTGCCTAAACAAAGTTGAGCCTGTCTACAATAAATTAAAATAGTAGTGTCTGATGGTTATTAATAATATATGCAAAGTGACTTAATTGTTGAGCATAAACCCTTGACCAAATGCTGTGCAAGTCTAGAATATTTATGTAGTGAAGAAAGGCAGTTGGGAAGCATCTGGGGAGGCCACATTTTTGTTTGGCTAAGAAAATAACAGGTTGATATGTCATTCCATTCTTGTTCAGATAAAGTAGCTAGTTGACTAATGTAAATGAGTTTTGGTAAAAGAATATGATTCACCAAATATACACTTGTTCTATAGAGATTTTCTTTTTTTTGTACATTTAATACTTTATTGAGATCAAAAAAAAGAGTGCAATATGGCATAATACAATAACTATCAATCCTAATATTGTGATTTTCTTAAATTGTAGTGGTTGAAGAAATTCATTAATAATATTGTAGTGATATTTTTATTAAAAGAGGTATAATTATTATTGATATGAAGTGTTGAAAAAATATTATTATCATTTGTAGAAGAGTTATTATAAGTGCGATATTTGAAGAATATTTTTGTCAGCATAATATAATCCTAGAATAAGTGCATTAATTGATTCAACATGTTGTGTTGATTGCATCTCTGCAGGAAATAAATACATGGAGAAATACTCAAGGTGTGACTTCCCAGAGTAGAACATCCATAATATGTGTCCCCATCTGTATTCTATTTATATATGAATAAGCCCATGAATGTTGAGTTGATTAAATAGGATTTCCTTACAAATCAATTTCAAAATCTTCCTTTTCATTGGCTTTTACAAATATTAATATTACTTAGTTGAACTGTTATATTAATTATATGTGTGGGGCAATGATGTTATTTTTTTTTAAAGTTAATTTCTTTTTGACTACAGGTATATTTGATGAGTACAAACACAGCATTGTAACTAACAATTGCAACAATTTTATTTACTCCTACTTTGCAAATAACTTTTGATAAATACTTCACAGTGTGTGAATATCTGCCATAATTGCCTTTTTTATATGCCATTTGCATAGTTGAATTTTATTTCATTCCACCCTAATCTATGCCTTGAAGAATCTTGTGCAGTTTGGATTATCCATTTGGTAAATAACACTGTTTTGTCTGTTAGTAAAAAGGTTAATTAATTAAAAACATAGTAATATGAAGTGGAATTTTGATTTGTTTGAAAAGCCAACTTTAAAATACTGATGTCAACCCTGTCATAGGCTTTTGAAAGATCTTGAAGAACTATTTATGGATCTTGTTTTTGGATTCTTGCCTTTAAAGTGTGTAGCATTGTCACATTGATTTATGTGAAATCTTTATCTGTAAGATAAATTTTGGATCCAATCTTATATTGCACAATTTACTAAGAAATTTTGAAGAACAGTAGTGCATATTATTAATTTAATTAAATGTTAATTTTTGACATTTCCTACTTTTAAATACTCTAGAAACAGTAATTGTCATCTTCTATAATTTGGTATATAATTATATTTTCATAATTAAAAATGATATGTAATTCATCTTGAATCCAATTGTCCAAAAAATAATTGGTATTTATAGTATTATTCTCCATTTAATTTATACTGTTCTTGTGAGAATGCTTTCCATTTATTGTTTGAAGATATGTTCATATTCTTATAAGAGAGTAATGACCCTTGTAAAATAAATCTGGATCTAATTAAGATTATATATCTACTTAGGATACAAGAGAGCAAATTCCATTACTATGCTGATTTTTTTTAACAAGGTATATGGTTCTCAGCTTATTTAGGGATAATTCCAACATTTTAAGAATATTAAATAAATTATTGGAGTGAAAATTAGGAAATGACAAGACATTATAAACTCTTAAAAATTGACTTTAATTGGGAATTATATATAAAAAAAAATAAGTAAAGCAATGGAACTTTTTTTTATAAAATAATTAAGTAAACAATGGAACATTTTTAATAATGATAATCTCATAATTAGCCTATAGCCCCTTGTAGATCTTACTTTGGTTAATTGCACATTCCATTTCTTGTATATCATAAGCCTTTCCTTATTACTTTCAATATAGAGAAAATTTTTGGACTAATCCATTAATTTCTACATATTAATAATGAAGCTATTCCTGCATATTTTATTATTATTAAATATCCTGAATATTATAATTCCAATATTAGATAATTGAAAAAAATAAAAGATGCCAGTTATTCTATTCTCTGGTTGTAGACAGATTTGCCATTAATTAAAAAATATGAATTTTCAGTATTCCCAAAAAATATATTTACATTTTCTAATTATCTAATTAATTGAATATTTTTAAAAAAGATTACTATGTTTTTACATCCAAAATAAGATCAATTCTTTAAGGCCAGTTGCTTCAGCATGGCGTGCAAATCATTCAGTCCCAAATCTCCAAAAATAGATTCTGATTGAGTAATGTTTTATAATCCAATATATTCTTCCACAAAAGTCTTACAGAAATTAAACACCACGTGTGAGAAACGAATAACATGAATATAAGGAAGTTTTATTAAATTTTTAAAAATTTCATTAAGACAATCATCATTAAGTTGATCCGTTATGTTATTCAATACTTTAAAGTCAAAAGCCGATGAGGAGGAGGATGAGACTTTGAGTCTTAATTCAAAATCTTTTGAAAAATTTTTGGATATGTTCAAATGTTTTTACATTTTTAAATTGAAAGAAATAATATAAATAAGAAAATTTAAATAAATAAAAAAATCTCAATGTTGTAGGATGATTACAATTTAACTTGAATACATATCATTTTTATGGATGAAAACTCAGAATAACTTAGATTAAATACAGTATACTCTATTAAATATCAGTTTATCAGTTTTTCCATAATAACTTAAAAGTTGATTTAAATTTCAATATATTTTAGTTAGTTTATTGAATATTAAATCAATGACTTCATTAGGTGTATTCTTTAGTCTGTTAATCTTTATTTCAAGATTCTGGACTAATATCCTCTAAATAAAGGCACTGATGTTGCAAGCATACATATGTACTTTTGATAGATTAATAAATTCATTGTGTAGATTAATCCATACAAAATGTTAAATTCATTGTATATATAAATATATATAAGTCCCTTTAATGCAATGATCTTCAATTTCATAATAAAATTAAAAGTAGTTCATTGTGTTTGATAGATTCGGACTGGGCCTATTTCAAAAATATAATAAGCACAAATGACCATAATATAGAAATGTTCTGAGATAATATGTTTTATCTCCTTTTTTGCAATGTCTTTTTCCCAATAAGCTGTCCAAGAAAATATGAAAACTGGAATTTGCTGCAACTTTAAATAAGTTGATATATAAATGATCATAATGAATTCAGCTCTACAACATTGTACTCCCATTTTGGAATAATATGTGTTGAAGGTTCATAGTGAACTTGATGCTAAACTATTTGAAATAATTTGTGTTTCAATAGTGAGTAAGGGCCTACTAGAAAATATATGGGTGTATATTTCTTGTTCCATAATGATGTATGTTTGATAATGGTGTATATATAATGATAAGTGTTATTATCCTCCTGATATTTAGCCAGTAAAGCTTCATGTAAATAGATGAAATTAGTGATTATAAATCTTAATACAACGAAATCTTATCAAGCATCTCGATATTTGAAAGTATTTATTTTGAGTTTACTATTAATGGGTCTGTTCAGTATATTTATATTACTAGGGTTTCATGATGATTTAAGATGTAGATTATCTTAATCTCCCCTAAGCCCTATGAAATTTTAGATGAACCTGTCGGAACTATATTATTAAAAGCCTGTCTAAGCTTTTCTAAGCCTACAAATATGCCAAAATTAGAAAAATTCAACCAAAACAAGTTATTTCAGAAAACTTTGCCACCGTTAGGATTATTAGAAAGAAACCATTTTGTGGCGCAATAAGACAGGTTTGAAAATTCTGATGATAAATAACGAACCAATGATTAACTGTAATAATACAGTAGATGTCTCGTGCCAATTACTGGTACAAGACCCATAAATAACTGTATATAAATCTGACAAAAAAAAAAATTCAACTATTAGCTGTACGTATTTTCAGGGCCGGAATTATGATAAATGTTGGTCAGTATCTAAATAAGGTAATAAATTTTCAATGTGAAAATCCAAATAGAAAAGATCTACGATATTACGCTTGCGGCCTCTTTATGTGCGTTTTTAAATAATTTTTTTTTTAAAAAAAATGGGTTTATGAGACAATTATTTTAGTCGTCATATTCTTTTTTGATATTATCATAAGTACTATGGGCCCTTTATGATAAAATAAATCTTAATTCTTTTAGTAATATATTAATTTTCTGGACAACCTTTATGTAAATTTTATGAGAATATCATTATGAGAGAATATTTCGCAATTGTCACATATATATTTTTACAAATAAACTATTCCCTAATTGACTTGTTATTTATTACATGAATTTATTGTTATTAAGTACATTTAATTTTAAAAACCAATTAGCGTTTATGAAAATGAAGTATATTAAATTCAAACTCCTTGTTGTACTTCTAGAAACCATCAGAATACAATATTATATCAGAATATTATAAATCAAAAAATTTAATCTTCATAACCTATATTAAAAATTTTGTAATTAATAATTTTTGCAAGGGAATTTGTTTCGATATTACGTGGAAATTGATCTACATAATATACTTGTATATGTAAATCGATTTTCGAATTGTGTAGTCGAATTAAAAAAAAAAAAAATAGATTTTCTATATCTCTATTACTAATAATTTTTATCTCTTCAATTTGTAATTCGTACAAGATAAGGTACAAATCGATCATCCAACTTGCCCCTGAATGTTTATCGCAGATCATCACGGAAATTTGATATTTTTTCATGTGATATTAACAAATTTTTTTTTTTTTTTTTTTTTACAAAATTTTTTTCATATATATATAAAATACGAACAAATTATTGATTTTTTCTCTACGGTACAATGGATCTCATTTTATCCGTACTTAGTTGTGCTTTAATCCTAGGTAAAGTATAAAATATTGGAAAGAAATTCACTATTTACATTATATTTAACTTAGGTTTTAACTTTATTTTCTATTCGCGTATATATAGCATTTAAAATTCCGCTAGTCATTCTTGCATATTTTACGTTTTACTTCTTTAAAAAAGGACATAAATCACCAAATTTATTTCAACGTATATCAGCGACCATCTTCAAAACTTTTCAATTATATTTACCCCTATGGCTGATAAGAAAATTATATAACTCATGTGGAACATTGAAAATAATCTCTCATGAACAAAAAAAGCATTGGGTAAAGAAATTGGATGCAAGTAATGAAAAAAACGGATGGGAAGGATATTTAATTGCTGATGATGTTGAACATTCAGAAATAGGAAAGGATGTTGATATGATTATTTTATACGCTCATGGTAAGTAGAAAGGAAAGTTTTGGTTAAAACTATTTGATTTGTTGCTACACTTTTGTTTCAATATAATAGGTGGAGGATACGTTTGCGGTAACGCTTTAATATTCTTATCTACGTTCATCGATTGGATTAAAGCATGGAAATTAAGTTATGGTGCTAGAACACAAATCTTGTCTCTAGAATACAGTAAGCTAATTAAATATTTTAAATATAGTTGTTTTATTAGCGTACGGTTATAATGAATATTTTAAAATTTAATTTTATAGGATTAGCTCCTGAGTATTCATTCCCAGCTTCTAGAGAAAATTTGGTGGCGTGCTATCAATGGCTTGTTAATGAAAAGAAAATTAGCCCATCTAAAATTACTTTTGGTACGTGATTTTATAATTTATTCAAAACTGATATTATATTTAAAACATTTAAAACGATTATATTCAAAAGTAAAATTTTTTTAGCTGGTGATAGTGCGGGTGGAAATTTGGTTGTAACTAGTGCTATACATCTTGTCAATCAATTACACGTAGTTCCTCCAGCCGCTCTTCTTTTAATATCTCCTTGCGTAAACGTGAGTGAATTATCTAAATTATTATTTTTCTTATTCCAATTCAATATTTTATTAAAAATTTATTTAATAACTTTACGTGATCTGTTTTAATTATAAGTACAAAAGATCTAATACAACACTTTTCGATTTTTTCAGGGATTAACAAGTGCCCAATCGTTTATCAGCAATGATTCATTTGATTGCATAAATATTACTTGGTTCCACCATTGTCTAGAATTGTATCTAGGCGACTCAAATCTTCCTCCAACTTGTCCAATGATTTCTCCTATATTCGAAAATAAACTTTCAGGCTTACCGAAAGTATGGGCTTGTGTAGGAAGTTATGAAGTCTTTTTAGACGACGTTAAATTATTTATTGAAAAACTATTGTCAAATAACGTAAAAGCAGAATTGACAATAGAAGATGCCAATATTCATGCTTACGCTGTGGAAAAACTATTAAGTAGAAATGGTGCTTATGATAATACCATCAAACGCATTGGAGAGTTTTTGTATGGTGAAAATATTAATTAAGTAATTTCAAGTCTTAAAAAATTTGCAACGTTGCAATGTGAAAAAGTAAATTAAGTATGTTTCATATGAATGATATCTTAAATTAAAAAAAAAAATATTTTTTTTACCATGTTCTCGAAAATATTCTTTAATAGTTGAATTTTTTTTTATATTTCTTAATGACTTGATTTTGTTTATAAAGAATAAAAAACTTTCCTTATCATCATTTCTTTCAATATGTTTTAAAAAAAACATTAAATTAGAAAGTGATTTTAAAATATCATTGAAATTATTTCACGTGCTGTCCTATGTCGGACGTAAATACCGAAATGAAATTCGAATGAGGGAAATCAATTTACATAATTTGTGACGGGACTGGTTAAGGTATCTCAAAAATCGGAAAATCAACTATGTCAAATTATCTAATAAGGTCCCGGCAGAGATGTGAAATGTCGTGTCATGTTCTCCAGACTTAAGAATTTTATTAACTTTTTAGTAATAAGTTCGATATGATATCTCACTTACAATTAAATATATGAATAAAAACAAATTGGTACAATTTGCATCCAAAAAAATTTTAATTTTAATCGACTAAAGGTTCTTGGTTAGTCGGTTTTTAGCCAACCTGTTAAAGTTTATTTTTGGTCGGTTCCGATCTTAAGTGAATTATTTATATTAAATCTTAATTGTATATAGTATATGTGAAAAATGATAATAATACCATTTTACTTCCGGTTCGATTTACTAAATCAATTAAAACCAATTTTTAATTTATACGTGATTAGGTTTATCAGTTTACAATTTAGTGGTAAAGTAACGTTTTAAATTTTGGGCATAATAAGTTCATGAAATCATATGTAAAAGCCGTGATTTATATCAATAAGAAGAAAAGAATAAGATAGAAATAATAATTATGCACATAGCGATAGCCTTATTTTGTCAAAACAAGTTTATTAAAGATAAATAATACACTTTTTTTTTAAGAAAAAAAATGGGTTTATATAATTCCAAAAATATATAAAAATATATAAACATATTTATATATTGATGGCTTATTTTGTCAACAATCAAATCAGAACAAGTTTATTATACATTTTAATAAAAAAAAATAGGTTTATAATTCCAAAAAATATAAAAAATATATAAAAGTATATAAATAATTCACAAAATCTTAGGATTCTAAACAAGCTTTTCTTTTCTTTTTTTTGTCCTTTATTAGTATTGAGATAATTACAAACGTAACTAATCCCAATATAGATGTTAATATATAATAAATACATCATATCAATAAAGTATCTATCTAATACATAATTATTGGCTATACCAAAAATAAAACCTAATTACAGTACAAAAGACTACTCTATTGAATACATTTACTCTTTATCACCATCAGTATCACTAAATTCCCTAGCACCCTGAGATTGCGCACTACGTTTTTTATTAGCGTTCAAAGTATCATTACCTGTTTCACCTTCTTTACCTTTGCCTTTAAATCCTTCTGTATTACCACTAATTTCCTTAATTCTATCACTAAATTCCTTATTCAATTTATCAAACTCTTTAACCGGATCCTTATTGTAAGTCGTTGAACCCATTCGACTATCCTTCCAATCAAAATACCAATTAGCGTTGTTAATTGAAGTCGTATGAGTTCTTCACGTTCTAGGCGATCCATCGCTACATATAATTTGATCCTGTGATTTCAATTGTAAATCTGTTCCTACTAAATCATCTTGCAAAACAAGCTTTTCTATTTTTTAAAAAAAATTTCAAAATTAATACTATATATAATAATTAAGTATTAATGTGATAACATCAGATATACTAAAAAAAGTAACTCACCATTATTTTGTATTTCAGTTTTTATCTCTGCAACTTTACACAATGAATTTTGGACTGTAGAATTTATGTCTGGTAAAGGTGACCTATTATTAAATTAATCACTATCATATTAGCTACATTAATATCTAACTTAATTATTCCTATTTATAATTCAAATTAATACCATTGAGCGTAATTAATATCAAGTTCAATTTCTCTTGAACTATACTCTAAGAAATATAAGAAATAAGAAATATATAACAATAAGTTTCAATTGAATTCTTAAATTATGTTTTGTACAATTTAACACATACCTTGTTTTATTGGAAACATTTCATTTAATGGTCTACTAGTATAAATCGCATTTGGGCATTGAATATTATTCACTGAATTCTGAGTAGTAGAATTTAATTCTGATAAAGATGACCTAAATATAAATATTTTTAAATTATTAATTGCATTAATGTCTGTTTTAATTATTTTGTAATTACATATTAATACCGTTTAACATTGTTAATATCAAACTCAAGATCTTTTGAAATATACTCTAAAATATAGAAAATGTAGGATAAATTTTGTATATTATTAATGCTTAAAAATAATTATAACGTTAAGTATTATAAATAAGATAAAAAAATTAATACCTTGTTTCTTATTAAAAGTTGATGATGATAAACTAATAGATAATGACTCTGAGTCAGAGATTAAAGGATTTAATAATCTGCTAGTATAAATAGCTCCAGGATGAGAGTTTACGGCAAATCTAGGATCAAGTTTGTTTATCTTTATTAATCCCAATCGTATTTTTTCAGCTTGATTAAATTCATCATCTTCCATATTTACAGCTTGATTAATATGTGAATGTAAAATATTTTTTATTGCACATCTCCATAAAGCAATGGTTTTACGAATTTCTTCTATACGAGGTCTTTTTAAAGGATCAGAATCCCAACATTTTTTCATTAAATTACTAAAACATTTAGGAGTATCATCTGTGATTTCAGGTCGTTTTCCATCAATAATTTTATAAATAAGATCAATGTCATGGTCAAAATCAGCAAAAGGTTTACAACCTATCGTTAATTCCCACATAATTATACCAAAACTATAAATATCTGATTCTTTTGAAAATTTGTTACCATCAAATATTTCTGGAGCGATATAAGGTATTACTCCATATATTTCATTATTTGATGAAGTAACATTTGCAGGCTGTGATAATCCTAAATCTCCAATGTGCCATTTTTCATCAACTAATAATATATTTCCACTATGTAAATCTCTATGTATAAAATTCTCTTTATGAATGCAATCAACTCTAAAAATAAAGTAAACAACTTTGATAGTTAGCCAACCTAATATTAATTGACGAGCACAAATTAAATAAATATAATAATCACCCCCTTGAAATTTCCAGTAAAATAGTTAATTTATCTTTCCATGTAATATTTTTAAAATTGTTTTGTAAATAATTATGCAAATCTCCTCCATCTGCATATTGCATTATTATCATATGATCTTTTGTATTAGGATCTTGTGTAATACCATAATATTTAATAATATGTTCAAATCTATTATGATATTGAATAAATGATTTTAACTAACATAAATTATAAGGTAGTTATTGGTTAATTTATTAAATAATAGAAATAAAAGATTAACTTTTTATATATTTACCTCATTAATAAAATATTTACTGATATTCTGTGATTTCAAAAATTTTTTTACAGCAACAATTTTTCCATTAGGTGATGAATTTATTTTCCAAACTGCTTTATAAATTATACCAAATCCTCCCTCTGCAATTCTTTTAAAATCTTTAGTTTTGGAATATTCAATCACTTTTATATTTTTCCGACTCGTCTCAATTCTATTTTTAATAAAATCATATATTTTTAATGGGTCATTGTCTTTATAAGTATTATTCATAAATTTAGAAATTTCATCATTAGTATCAATAGTAGAATTAAGAATTTCATCTATATTATGATTTCCATTGATACTAATAGGTTTCACTTTTTTGCATTTTATACATTGAGATTGGTTTGTAAATCCAAAAATAATATTTGTTGTTAAACAATATCTACATCCATTATAAATTATAAAGCAATGTGAACACCATTTTTGACTGTCAGATTTATATTTTAACTTCTGCCTACAAACTATACAATCACTAAAAGTATCCCACCAAGGTAAATAAAGTATTGGAATATTTTTTTTGGTTAAGGTTGATTCTGTATATCCAGAAGAAACTGAATAGCAATCCAAACACATGAAAGAAATTTGGTGATTAATTAATTTTCCACACTTACAACTTTCACTTTGAATTACCTTACTTTGTTCATTTATATCAAATGAATGATGTGTAATAATCTGTTTAAAGTATGAAATTTCAGAACAAATAATGCACCATTCTTGTATATTTTTTGTACAAACCCCCAAATTTCTCAGTTTATCATGTTCAGTACATTGAGTATTACTTGTGAATATATGTACATCTACCGTATTTTGAGTTGTAAACTTTGCAAACTTAATGTACCAATGTAAGCAATATTTGCAATATTTTTGTTTAAACAGAAGTGTTAATGAATATTCATTTCTACATTGATGACATATATTCTCATTATTATTAAAAGGAATGAATATGATTGGAATAGAAAAATTTTCTTTACTTTCTAAATTTGAATGGGAAATATATTTTAGGTCAATATAATTAAGCTTACTTATAAATCCATATAATTTTAATAAGTTAGAATTTTTATCATTAACATATTTAACAATCCGATCGTGATTAACAGCATTCATTTTTGTAGAAACAATAAAATTTTCCATAATATTTTTAGTATCAATAGTTATAAATGATCTTCTTTTACATTTTTTACATTTAGATTGATTTGTAAATCCAAAAACAATATTCGTTGTTAAGCAATATCTACATCCAATATAAATTGTAAAACAATTTGAACACCATTTTTGACAATCATCTGATGCCTCAGAGGGTATATCATTTAAGATATGTTTACAAACAATACACTGCTCAATATTATACCACAATGATAAATAAAGAATTAAAATAACTTTTTCAGTTAAAGTAGATTCTATCCATTCAAAAGAGATTAAATAACATTTTGAACACAAACTAAACTCAGTATTGATTGATAAATTTTGCCGACCACATAGTGTACAATCCTTTACATATTTAATTATTTCATTTTGTCTTTCATAATAATAATTCATATCAAATGAATATTTTGTAACTATTTGCTTAAAATATAAAATCTCAGAACAGTTCATACACCATTCTTGAATATTTTGTGTATATGATTCAATATTTTTTGATTCATGTTTAATACAATGAGAATTACTAGAATTATTTATATGCACATCTAAACATACATTTTTGTCACTTAAGTCCTTGTGATACCAATACAAACAATATTTGCAATATTTTTGTTCAAATAAGATTGTTAAAGAATAATTAAGTCCACAATAGTTACACCTATCCATATTATTACTAAAGGAAATAAATCGAATTTGTCCATTTTCTTTAATAGGATAAGAACGATTATCCGGATTTTGGTATTGTTTGGATAATTTGATATTAGACATATACCTATATACTGTATTCACCAAATCTGATTCTTGTTTAATATTATTCATCCGATTAACAAGATTATTCATTTTAATAATATCAAAATTGTCTAAATTATACTCAATGCATGTAACGTTGATATTAATAACTCTTTTACATTTTCTACATTTAGATTGTTTTGTAATTCCAAAAATAATATTTGTTGTCAAACAATATCTACACCCTGTGTAAATTACATAACAATGTGAACACCATTTTTGACAGTCAGATTTATATTCTAAATTCATTTTACAAGCCAAAGTACAAATACTTGAATTATCCCACCAAGGTAAATAAACAATTGGAATAAGTTTTTTGTCCAAAGTTGATTCTATCCATTCAGAAGAAGTAAAATAGCAATTTGGACATAAATCAAATAAATTATTGTAATCTTTCTTATATTCACATAATTTACATTTAGTTTCTTTAACTATATTCCATTTATTTTTATTCATTTCATTATTTTCAAGAAAATTAAAGTGATCAAATAATATTATGTCTTTTGTAATTATTTGCTTAAAACATAAAATATTAGAATAACCATTGCACCATTCTTGAATAGTTTGTGTATCTTGAACTTTATTTCTTATGACATCCAAATATATATTGTTGTCAGTCAGTTTCTTAGCATAATCAAATAAGCAATTTTCACAAAATCTTTGACAAAATAGTGTCTGAGAATAAAAACTTTTACAGTAAGCACAAACAAACGTATCGTTATCGAAAGGAATGAACAAAATTGGCACAGGACTGGATTTTAATCTTGGTGTACGATTGAAAGAGTTTTTATCGTTAGTACTTATAAGTTCCATGATATAGTTTATTTTATTGAATAATGAAGGAAGAAAATTTTGAAAAATTAAAAATTATGAAGATATTTATAATAGAATTTCGGAAAAATATCTCCGTAAAGAATTCCTCCTCAGAATTCCATGATGTATCAGGTATTTAAATAAGGAAATGATCTGCAGTAAGTAAGAATTTTTTTTTGCCGATTATTTTTGAATACTGTGAATACTGTAAATAATTTTTATTTCTGACAATTTAATTTAAATTATTGCAAGAGATTATCATAATCATGTGTTAATCATATTACGCTCATTAATTTTATTATGATATTAAGTGAATTATTTACATTTCATAGTTAAATTTCTCGAAATGCATTATAAATCAAAAATCCAGGATGTCGATCATCCGGACTGAAGATAGTTTTTGAACGTAGCTTAATGCCGTAATATACCTAGTAAATTTATTAATTATGAGGCGTAGTATTATATTTAGAATTAGTGTATAAATTTTAGTATTTAAAATTGTATGACGTTACAAATGCGTCCTACGGATTTGTTTATAGGTGAAGATCAATGATCGACATATTGAATAAGATCCAAAAAATAACGTATAACTTGAAATTATTGAACGGGAACTATTGAGATATGAAAAGATACAAAAAGGGATTAAATTTGACTTGATAAAATTTCGGGTTACGAATTTTCAAATTACGAAATTTAGAAATTACAAAATTTAAGTTACAAATTTTGAGATTATAAACTGAGATTATAAACTGAGGTTATAAGCTGAGGTTATGAATTTAGGTTATGAATTTTGGAAAATTGTTTGAATATTTACTTTAAGGATACGAATTTGGAGATTTAATTGAATATTGGGATATTATTTTATTTATTAGTATTGTTAAACCAAGCATATATTGTATTTATTTATATTATTTTATATTATTAATAAAGTATTACTTTGTTAAGTCCTAAGGTGGCAAATTTATTGTTGTACGGGCCTTAATAGTAAATTGATAAAGCACCGGACGATCATCGTAATAAAAAATTTGTCTTCATCAAAAAATTTGTCCCATGAGAAGAAAAAACGAAAAAAAAATATTTATAAAATATTGAACTCAATTTATAAAAATGCCTACATACATTTAGAAGTACTGTGTAATCATATCAAATATATTCGTCACTATCCGTATTGTAGAAAATAGGAAATAGGTTGCGGGAATATTTGTCAATAGAAAACATCAATTCTTCAGTACTACTTAACTTAAAAATCTATCTTACGACAATCACACTCCAATGTTTATATTAAGACCACATAATAATCTATTGGTAATAATTTATATTCGCAACTCTTTAAATCTGATTAATTAACTTTTTTTAACAAATAAAATATTAGTAAGTTTAATTAGAAACATTTTTTTTTTTTTTATGAAAAATAATCATTTTAATTGGTTACTTAAACGACTATGATACGCTCTACTTTTTTCTTGCTAATGACGTAACAAATTACTGTACGTGTAATAACAATTTACTCCATATTTTATGGAACAACAAAAAGTAAAAGTTTTGTTCCAATTAAAATTGTTGTATTATAATTTCTATAATTTCTTTCAATAATACCATTTACATTAAACTTTAAACTTTTATTCATTCAATCCATCTTTGATCACCGAAATTATCATGCATCACGTTGAATGATTATCCTTTCTATTTTATTAAATTGAAAGACACTGATATGCCAGATTGTGCCGTTAGAGAATGAAGCATGGCAACGAAACAATTTCATATCATGCAATTAATAATTATTTACTATTAATGGGTAAGTATTATAGTATTCATTTTATCACTAGTACATGAAAATGGATTATTTTAATACGAAAGGAAATTTTGTGTAACTCTACAGGCACGTAAAGTATTAACGGGTAAGTTCGATGGTTGTTGTCATAATTAACTTCATTATTTAGCTGATATTATTAACAACGAGCTTTAAATTGTAAATTCGAATATAAGAATTTTCACCAATATTTAATGAAAAAAAAAAAGATAATAATAATAATAATAAAATTGTTTAATCTAATTAATAGTCTATTCAATGTATCTCAACTTCTACTTAACTCACCGACTGGAGAAATTGGGTCTTAATTATTTTTCATTCATTAGCCAAAATTGTAAATATAACATGATCTAGTCAATTTAAAAATCATTCATAATTATTAAAAAGTACCATAATAAACTTTTCTACCCTAATTTTTTTATATGAGACTGTGTCCAACCCATTGTCCCACATACTTTACGACATTACTCCAAAATTTAGGAAGAACTTCTTCTATTAACCGATATGATTAACGTAGCGAAAATATACATGCGTTATATCATATCTTTATATTCTATACCAGTATACTAGCACCTTATAAATTTGTTTCATCAAATAACTCCTTTCTCTTTTTTTCTTGATTAATAACTACAAAAATAATTTAAAATTATTTATAATATATGAGAAATTATAAACATTAAATAAATAATGTAAATTACCTAAATGGTACTTGAAATCTTAAAACATTTTTATTTTAATAATTTTTATAGAAAATTGTATTTCTTTCATTCCAATATCTATTACACAGATTACACAGATTTAAGATAGCTAAATTTATTTTCCTTGAAAAATTATAAATTCAAATAAAAGATTTTTTTACATTACACAACTTTCCAGTAAATTCACTCTGCAAGCGTAGTTGACGTTGTCTTCTATTTTTCTCTAATAAATTGTTTCTACATCAGTTGAGTATTTGATAATAGCATTGCGTAATCAAATACAAGTTTACATTTTTAGAGTTTGAGCAAACAGTCTATTATTTAGCTGAGTAAAAGTTCTAAATAGGTTTGGTGAACTTTGGTTGTTGTGTGTAAACCTCAAAACATGGTTTAAAATATCAAACAAATATTTTAATTTACCATTAATACTGTTAGACTTAATTATTATTTTTTTTTTCAAAAAAAAAAAAAAAATTGCCACTTCTTGGCAAAATTTAGAAATTCGCTCCTTGATCAAGATGCAATAAAAGTGGATAAAGCAAAATTTTAACTCTGTGTATCTATTTGTATAAATACTATTTTTCAATAATTTTAATAAATTTAACAAAAAATAAAACATACTTTTAAAAATAAGCCCACTCACTGTATCCAAAAGTACACTAGTTAATTTTTTTTTTTATTTTGATACTAGCAGTTTCCTGTTGCTTCGCACCGGGAGTAGTAGTATTACTATATAATATTAAATTTTTAGTCACAATTAGAAGCTCACTTTGATTAATAATTAGATTATGAGAGTAATAAAATATAAATTAATTTTAATAAAACAATATGCAGGTAAATATTGTTATGTATCCATATAATTAAAAACAATCTCATCAAAAAAAATATTTTTATGTGAATTTATTAGTCAGGAAATAATATTGAAAAATTAATCTCAATAAACAAAAAAAGTTCTCATTACAAAATTATTAATATTGTTATGTATCTATATAATTAAAAACAAACTAACTAAAAAAAAATTGTTGATATTAAAAAAAAAATTTTTACACGAATTTATTAGTCAGAACTCAGAAGCAATATCATTGACAAAAAAATCTCATCAACATCAAAAAATTTGTAGGACATAGTTCTAATTTGATTATAGTTTGATCCGATCTAAACTAAAAAAGAATAGTAATATTCTTTTGGGTTAAAAAAAATTCCAAAAATTTTGATAAATTCCGATTAAAAAAAATCCAATAAAAATATAATAAAAAAAAGAATAAGAAAAAATTTTGGTTAAAGTTAGTAACCGAAGGGATAAAAAAATTAATAAAAAAGACTAAAAAGGTAGTTTCAGTTTTTTACGGTAAAATCCGAAAATAAAAAAAAATTATTATTGTCTATCTAATAGAAAGGGTTAGTTGTGGTAACTAAGAGAGTGGTAATAACCGCAATTAAAATACTTTTTTTTTGTTAGTATTAATTTATTAGAATAAAAAAAATTCCAGTTAAAATTTTAATTAACCGGAAATGTATCAGTTTGAAGATTTTCTTAATTATGATGATTTAATAAATACGAAATAGATCGGGCGCAAGAATATCACACTTTCAATGTTACACAATACAAATTATTTATATGGGTAATCTAAATATGATAAAATTTTTTTAATTTAACTATTATAGATTAAGTATATGCCGATCATTTTCAAGTTGGTTTTAATGAAAAATAAAAGTGATATTTAAAACTATCTTTGCTGTTCTTTGTCATTCTAAGTAAATTTGCAAAGTAGCTAAACATAGTCTTAATGACTTTTAAAAATTTATATATTTATTATGTAATAAGAAAATTTTCTCTATTTTGTGATTTTTGTTACGTAACAATGATTGACATGCAAAATTTGTTTTGTCATACATGCAATATTTGTGATCAACATTTTGTATACAATGCATTTTGAATAAATATTATTACCATATTTATCTTTACTAATAGGGCGTTTAATATAAATAATAAAAAAAAAGAAAAAAAGTTATTTCTTTATCTTCCCCAATTAAGAAGAATTTGATATAGTAATGGATCAATGTATCGACAAAGGTAATTATATAGCAGAATATATAATATAAAATTAGAAGTTAATAGGTTATCTTATAATTAAATAAAATTAATAATAACAGATAATGAAATTAATTATTATTTTTATTATATTCTTATGTAACTAAATAATTTATTTAATGATTAATAATACCATAGATTGTAAGTTATCAGTTACTTAAATTTTTAGTTTTTTTACTTTATTTATATTCAAATAACTAAATACTTTGTTTAAATAATTTTTTAATACTACAGCTAGTAAGTTACAATACTTAATAATATTGTATTTAATATTACATTTATTTATTAATATTTTAATATAACTTAACTAATTATATTTTTAATTTAAATAAATAGATTGTAAGTGATATTTTAATTTATAGTAAATAGTATTTTTCTATTATATTTATATCTAACTAATTAATAATTGATAATACTACAGGGTGTAAGCTATATGATATCTATATTTCTATATTATATAGTAATTTAAGCTAACTCAATTCTTTATTTAAAAATTATTTTGCAATTTCTTTTAGTGGGTAAGTTATTTATTTAATTCTATTATTACTTATTGCTATAATAAACTAACTAAATTCTTTATTTAATAGATGGTAAGTTATAAATTAATTAACTAATTCTATTATTACTTATGGACATATATTTACATATAATTTAAACTAACTAAATTAAAAATTATTTAAATAATATAGGATGTAAGTTATTTATTCTATTATTTATTGTTATAAGATTTGCATATAATTTAAACCAACTAAATTCTTTATTTAAAAATTATTTAAATAATATAGGGAGTAAGTTATTTATTTAATTCTATTATTACTTATTGTTATAATATTTACATATAATTTAAACTAACTAAATTCTTTATTTAAAAATTATTTTAATAATATAGGTAGTAAGTTATTTATTTAATACTATTATTACTTATTGTTATAATATCTACATATAATTTAAACTAACTAAATTCTTTATTTAAAAAATTATTTTATAGAAGGTAAATTAATTATTTAATTCTATTATTACTTATTGTTATACTAATATTTACATATATTTAAACTAACTAAATTCCTTATTTAAAAAATTTCTTTTAGCTAGTAAGTTATAAGTTATTTATTCAATTCTACTATTACTTATTGTTGTAATATTTAAATATAATTCATATTAACTAAATTCTTTATTCAAAAAAATTATTTTGTAATTTCTTTTAGTGGGTAAGTTGTTACTTATTATTATAATATTTACATATAATTTAAACTAACTAAATTTTTTATTTAATAGATCGTAAGTTATAAGTTATTTATTTAATTCCATTATTACATATTGTTATAATATTTACATATAATTTTAACTAAATTCTTTATTTATAGCTCGTAAGTTATAAGTCATTTATTTATTTCCATTATTACTTATTTTTATAATATTTACGCATAATTTAAACTAACTAAATTCTTTATTTAATAGATCGTAAGTTATAAGCCATTTATTTAATTCTATTATTACTTACTATTTTTATAATATTTACATATAATTTAAACTAATTAAATTCTTTATTTGGAAAATTATTTTGTGATTCTATTAGTTAGTAAGTTATAAGTTATTTGTTTAATTCTATTATTACTAATTGTTATAATATTTATATATAATTTAAATTAACTAAATTCTTTATTTAAAAAATTATTTTGTAATTTCCTTTAGTGGGTAAGTTATTTATGTAATTCTATTATTACTTAATTGTTATAATACTTACATGTAATTTAAACTAACTAAATTCTTTATTTACAAAATTATTTAAATAATATAGAGTGTAAGTTATTTACTTAATTCTATTATTACTTATTGTTGTAATAATTACATATAATTTAAACTAACTAAATTTTTATTTAATAGCCCGTAAGTTATAAGTTATTTGTTTAATTCTATTACTACTTGTTTTTATAATATTTATATATAATTTAGCTAATTAAATTCTTTATTTAAAAATTATTTTGTGATTTTTTTTAGTTAGTAAGTTATAAGTTATTTACTTAATTCTATTATTATTTATTATAATATTTACATATAATTTAAACTAACTAAATAAAAATTATTTAAATAATACAGGGTGTAAGTTATTTATTTGATTCTATTATTACTTATGGTTATAATATTTACATATATAATTTAAACTAACTAAATTATTTAATAGATCGTAAGTTATAAGTTATTTACTTAATTCTATCATTACTTATTGTTATAATATTTACTTATAATTTAAACTGACTAAATTCTTTATTTAAAAAATTAACTAAATAATATAGGGTGTAAGTTGTTTATTTAATTATATTATTACTTATAATTACATATAATTGTAACTAACTAAATTCTTTATTTAAAAAATTATTTAAATAATATAGGGTGTAAGTTATTTATTTAATTCTATCATTACTTATTTTTATAATATTTTAAACTAACTAAATTTCTTATTTAATAGGTCGTAAGTTATAAGTTATTTTTAATTCCATTATTACTTATCGTTGTAATATTTATATAAAATTTAAACTGGCTAAATTTTTTATTTTAATAGATAGTAAGTTATAAGTTGTTTATTTAATTCTATTATTGTTATAATATTTACATATAATTTAAACTAATTAAATTCTTTATTGAAAAAATTACTATTTATATAGAGTGTAAGTTATTTACTAAATTCTATTATTATTTATTGTTGTAATATTTATATAATTAAACTAACTAAATTCTTTATTATTTTGTAACTTTTTTTTAGTGGGTAAGTTATTTATTTAATTCTATTATTACTTATTGTCATAATATTTACATATAATTTAAACTAACTAAATTCTTTATTTAATTTGTAATTTCTTTTAGCTGGTAAGTTATTTATTTAATCTATTATTATTACTTATTGTTATAATATTTACATATAATTTAAACTGACTAAATTTTTTGTTTAAAAAATTATTTTGTAATTTCTTTTAGTTGGTAAGCTGTTTATCTAATTTTATTATTACTTATTGTTATAAATATTTACATATAATTTAAATTTAACTAAATTCTTTATTTAATAGATGGTAAGTTATTTACTTAATTATATTATTACTCATTGTTATATTATTTACGAATAATTTAAACTAACTAAATTCTTTATTTAAAAAATTATCTAAATAATATAGAGAGTAAGTTATTTATTTAATTCTATTATTGTCATAGTAATATTTACATATAATTTAAACTTAATTAAATTCTTATTTAAAAAATTACTTAAATAATATAGAAAGTAAGTTATTTATTTAGCTCTATTATTACTTATTGTTATAATATTTATATATAGTTTAAACTAACTAAATTCTTTATTTAAATAATATAGAAAGTAAGTTACTTATTTAATTCTATTATTACTTATTGTTATAATATTTACATATAATTTAAACTAATAAATTTCTTTAAAATTATTTAAATAATATAGAGAGTAAGTTATTTATTTAATTCTATTATTACATATTGTTATAATATTTACATTTTAAATTAACTAAATTCTTTATTTAATAGATCGTAAGTTATAGGTTATTTATTTTATTCTATTATTACTTACAATATTTATATAATTTAACTAAATTTTTTATTTAAAAAATATAGCTCGTAAGTTATTTGTTTAATTCTATTATTACTTATTGTTATAATATTTACATAATATCTAAACTAACTAAATTCTTTATTTAACAAATTATTTAAATAATGTAGCTCGTAAGTTATTTATTTAATTCTATTATTACTTATTGTTATAATGTTTACATATAATTTTAGACTAACTAAATTCTTTATTTAAATAATATATATAGCTCGTAAGTTATTTATTTAATTCTATTATTACTCATTGTTATAATAATTACATATAATTTAAACTAACTAAATTCTTTATTTAAAAAAATTATTTAAATAACATAGCTTGTAAGTTATTTGTTATTTCTATTGTTATATATTTTATATAATATTTATTTGTTAACTATTCTTTTATTTAAAAATTTCTATTACTTTAGTTGGTAAGTTGTGAAATATAACTTATTATTATAAATATTTATACAAAAACTAAGATATATATTATCTTAAATTCCTATTTAAATTTTAGAGTAAGTGTTAATTTTAATCTTAAATATTAGTTTAAATTTTATTATAAACTTTAATATAATTTTAATTATTTAAATTTATAGATTTGGAAAAAGTGGAAATGAAATCATAGATGAAATTATTCTTGAAAAAAAGTTAAGATGGATTCCTTATAATAAATTTAATAATATTGAATTTCTTGATGAAGGAGGATTTGGTATTATATACAAAGCTATTTGGTTAAATAATAATGGAAATAAAGAAGTAATTCTTAAATGTCACAAGAATTTAAATGATAATTTAGTTGAATTTTTAAATGAAGTATGATGTTATGTTATTTTTTTAATTTAAATTATAATTTATTTATATTAATATGTTTATTATTTTCTATAGTGGAAATATCATGGAAGCTGTTTAGATTCAAATGATATTATTCATTTTTATGGATTTACAAAAAATCCAGATACTTTGGAATATTTGGTAGTAATGGATTATGCAAACAAAGGTAATTTAAGAAGTAACTTAACAAGAATAATTGAAAGTGGTTGGGATCAAAAAGTTTTTATGCTGTATGGAATTATTTATGGACTTGGCTTTATACATGAACAAAATCTCATTCATTGTGATTTTCATGATGGCAATATTCTAAATCATAATGAGGATAAAATTTATATTAGTGATTTGGGATTATGTCAACCCATAAAATCATCTTTAGAAGAGTCTAAAATTTGTGGCGTTATACCATTTATGGCACCTGAAGTTTTAAGAGGCAAACCTTATACTCCAGCTAGCGATATATACAGTTTTTCTATGATTATGTGGGAATTTACATCTGGAGTACCACCATTTAATGATAGAGCACATGATATTCAACTTAGTTTAAGTATTTGTAGAGGTGAACGTCCTGAAATTATTGAAAATACTCCACAATGCTATGTAGATTTGATGAAAAAATGTTGGGATGGTGATCCATTAAAAAGGCCATCTTCTGGGAAAATTTTAGAAACTATTGAAAAATGGGTTTTATATCCTAAAGACAAGAAAATTGAAGATATTAACGAAGAATTAAAATGCAATATTATGGAATTTATAAATGCACCAATTGGGCATAATAATCTTGCTACTGAATCTCACTCACAAGCTTGCCATACAAGTCGCTTACTTAATTTTACTAGTAAACAATTGAATGAAATTCTTGAAAGTAAAAATTCACAAACTTATTATGCAACCCATTCTTCTACTGGTATAACTGAAGATTTGGATGATTGTATAATTGAAGATACAAGTAATTAGGTATGTAAAGTGTATATAATATAGCTAGTGTAATATAAAATAAATTAATTACAAATTAATTAATTTTATTTATTTATTATTTAGATATTAAAAAAATGAAAATTAACTAATTATTTGTGTTTTAAAAAAGATATAGTTTTTTTGTAATATTTGATATCATGCATTTAACAAAAATTGTTCTTCACTTTATTCTTTTTAGGTTTATTTAAACACTAAGGCTAGAGTAGTAAAATATTTAAAAGATTCTTAGTTTGTAATTTAAATAATTCCTTTTTTTTTTTATATTTTATCCAAATATTAAATACATGTATTCTCTCTTTGAATTATTTAAACACTAGGACTAGAGTAGTAAATATTTTACAAATTTCTTAGTTTGTAATTTAAATAAATCTTTTTTTTTCTACAAATTGTCAAATAACAAGTATATAAACCCATTTATACATAAATTAAAAATGAATAATGTAAAATTTTTTATACTTATTTCAATAGCTGATTGTATTTAATTATATTGTTGACTTATTTTTAATATTATTCAAATATTTTGGTCAATATAGGAATTACACCAAGGATGTCTACTGGATTATATAATGCATTAGTTATTTTTTTATTTTTTTTGATAAATCAAAGTCTGCTTGCTAACTTTATCCAATTTTGATGTACAAGTACATTTATGTATGCTAAAATAAATATATATTTTATTTATTGCTTAATGTAATCGAATTAAAAAAATCAATATACAGTAAACTATTATGTTATTAAATCTCAATAAATAATTTCCTCATTATGCAAACATTTTACAGCATTTACAAATTGAAGTGCTAATTTATATTTATCATTCCATTTGAGTTTATTAAAATTCTCTTTTAAATAGAATGTAATGATTCACAACAAGCATATTCCATAACCAAATAAATATTTGTTTTCCATTTTGAATTGGATAATATTTACATGGCAATTAACTTCTCATTGCATTTTTAACTATATTTGTATGATATTAGCAGTATACACATATAAATATTACAAACCATTTTTAATATTTTACCTTATTAACAATTTTGTTAATTGTTAAGTAAATTAAATAGAAATATTAAAGCTATAACAATATAAGAATTTTTACAATTTGTACAAATACATTTTAAACTAAAAGACTCAGTGAAATTGAATTGGATTAATTTGGGATGATGGTTATGGTTATTATCTATTGCTTTTAAGATGTTAGTTTTAATATTATTACTATACTTATTATAATAAATTAATCGAAATAACTTCACTAAAACACCATTGGTGCTCAACGACATAGTAGTATGTGTTTTCACAAAAACTATGGTCTAAATAAAGAAGTTGCTTTAATTAAAATTGCTTAACACCCTCAAAGATGGCCGAAAAAAAGATTTAATTAGTACTATTCTTATTTTTTATGCTACAAATATTGCAAAATAAAAAAATTAGGAAAATATAAGCAAAGTATATGCTTGCAGCTAAGGTTGAATCTCAACTGTTTTTTAAATAGTTGCAAAATTACAACTATATATAAGACTTAGAGTTGTGGTTGTGAATTATGAGTTGTAATTAGTAAGGCCTAGTTGCGACCACATTGCAGCATTAAGTACTATAATGTGAAATATAATTATTACATTAATTTTAACCAGTTTATTAATAATATATAATAAAAAGTTAAGGTAACAAATAAAAAATGCATAAATCATTTTTAAGCATAAATAGTTTAAAATAATACTTAATATTGTTAGCATGAATATCTTTATTATAGTATACAATCAATAATGGACTGTAACAATGGTGAGTATTTAAAATTTTATCAAAAAGTAAATAAAGTGTAAGATGGCCATCTAACTTTTATATATAGTATTGTTACTGAAATATATCGGCAAGTAAAGGTCGATGGTTGGTTAAAATAAGTCGTATAAACACCAGGTTATCAACGGGATTCTTACTCAATACTACTTATCAGGTATTATTCGTTAAAAATCGTCAAGATAAATACCTACAAAATACGATAATGATAACACACGTCGAGTAATAAATGAATAATATATCAAAACACACAGAAACAACAATTAACGATACGATGTATAACGGTTTTTATTAATAACATTATGAAGTGATAGGATTAAGGGTTTTACAACAAAGCGATAATAAATGATAAAAGTGATAGGAAAAGGATTTTTACTATAGCTGATAAAATACAATCTTCGGTAATGACTACTTTTATCAACGAGTTGGTGAAAGGTATTTATATCTATTCTCCATCTCTTTTTCCAACACCATCTATTATCATATCAAAATCTAATCTACCAATAGGTTATAAACACATAACGGAATATGTTTCATGGTAATATGGCTAATTACTATAATAGTGATAAAAATAACCATTATAAGCCCTCCTTTTGATAAGTTACGAATGACAAATTCTATCAGTTGATTATTATTAATCAAATTATCCTTCATTAACTCTTATTATAGATCTTATACATCAATATACATCAATAATCTTTAAAAAATACAATTATAGACAATAAATAAAATAATATAATATAATAATAATATAAACAATATTGTAATATATGATTATACATATGTAAAACTAATAATAAAAATAATAATAAAATTGATAAAATAAAGAATATTATCTATATGGCTAATTTAATGTACACAACCTGCGGTCATAAATCATTATGTAATGATAGAAATCGACATGGACACAAATTATATCGGATCGTCATATAAACATCGAATAACGTCGAACATCGGATGTGCATTTTATCGCGTAACAGTATATATAATAATTTTTAACTTACACTTTTGTATAAAGGGTTAAAATTTAATGATTATAAAATGATAAAACTATAATGCTCATTACTTTCTTTACTCACTGGTTCCTCTGGTTCTTTTATTTTAGGTTTGATTTCACTACAACTTTACGAAAAAAGAATGTCTGGAATTTGTCACCAGAACTGTTTGGAAATTGTCCAGTATACCTACAAAATGTCTGGAAAATGTCCGGAATTATGAAAAAATATGGTGTCCAGAATTTTTTGAAGTCCAGAATTTGTTCAGATATGAAAAATTCAGGACAATTTCAGATAGACAAAACTGGACAAATTCTGGACAACTTGACAAATTCTGGTAGTTAGATGAGAAAAAATTCCAGGCAATAAAAAATCAAAAAATGTAAAAAGCAAAAAACTGGTATTTAAAACCTGTGTGTATACTAAGTAAACTTAAAGAGCAAGCAAAAATACTATCTATGATGTTAATTTGAACTACTATAAACAGTTACCAGTTACTCAGTTAGGTATTTGTATAAAGGAATATATTATTGATATCATGACTTGCCGATCATTTCAGAGAAAATTTTTTTTCCAGACAAATTCCAAATCTGGACAAATTTCGGACAAAAATCAATGTCTGGAAAATGTTCCAAATCTTGCGCATTTTCGTATGTTTTCAGGTAGTGGTCCGATCATATTTTTGAAGAGTCATCTGGATTCAATCCGAATCTTTACAGCCAATCCGGATGATAATCCAGATCAATGGATTTATCCTTTATTTAGGATCCATCCGGATTAATCCCATCCGATTTTAAGGATCCATCCTTTATTTCGGATCTATTCGGATTTATCCTAATCCGAAATTTAATGGATGATCCGTATAAATGAATTTATTAATTAATTACTCCTATTATTTATAAAGTTTTCAAGTTTTCAACAAATAAATAATAAAATTGTTAATATATATAATATAATTGAATTCATTGAATTAAAGAAATAGTAAAATATTTTATTAGACTAACAAGAAAAAATACATTATGAAACTTAATGAAAAATTTATTCTAATAAAATTTCCTGAGTTTCACCATCCCATTCTTTTGCAAAAACTTCCATTGAACGAATATTTCTTTTTAAAAATAATATTTGTCCTACCAAATTTGTATCCAAATGCGTTCTTTTTACTGTAATTAGATTACTAGCATGCGAGAATAGTCTTTCACTTGACACGGAAGTCGCAGGAATTCCAAGATATTTGCGGGAAATTTGTGATAATTTTGGAAAATTTTTGCACGAATTCGCCACCAATCTAGTGGATTTTCCTCCTCCAATGCAACCGGCATTGCTAAATAATTACTGACTTCATCAGTGGCTGCAAGTGATTTATCTTTTTTACTTTTAGTTTGACGGCGTTGACGGTATCCTTTCTGTGAGCGCAATGATGATTCTGCATCCGAAGAAGGCATAGTTATATTTGATGGCTCTACTGCAGGTGAGTGCGGTGTTGAGTTATTGGATTCCATTTCATTAAACTCATCACGAAGCTTTCGAATTATTTTTTCCTTTTCATCATCTACGATTTCTTCCTTAACTGATTGGACTGATCAATTCCATCATACCATGTCCCAAAACAGGGCAAAGTCTTCTCATTCTCTGACTAAACGTCAATCTAGAGACATTCTTAAATCTGAAATGAATAGATTAGTCGCAGCTCACCCTAATATTTTAATTGTTGACAACCAATATCATTGTAATTCTCGTATAGTTTGCAATGTTAGGGGTAATTTAGTCCCCTTTGATCCTTATACATCAGATGACATGAAAAGTCTTGAAATGTGTTCTTTAAAACGTGATGTAAACATCAATTTGAATCTTTCTTTGCATCATAACATATCGAAATGGTCCGTCTAGATCTTTCCTTTGCTTATGATTCCAAGCAGGTGGGTCTGTCTAATAGTTCTAATACTAATTAATTTTCTTTTTTTACAGTATAGAATTTATTACTTTTTCTTTTTGTTTTTTTTTGGAATCCTTTTATACATAGATTTATCTATTTCTGATACTTGTTTTTTTTTACAAGATAGTTTTTTTTACAATTAGAATAGTGTGAATCACTCCACTTATGACAGTATTTACAGGTGGCGACCTTGTGTCGAAAGAAAAATACGGATCGAGAAATCTTTTTTTTTTGGTTGTTGGGGTGGATGCCCTATTCCTTTGTTGGTCGTAGCTTAGGAAAAGACTAGGTTCTTTATATAATTAGAAGTTTGGGTCCGTTAGGTAATGGATGATAGTAAGAAGTAGGATAAAACCCTTTAGAGGGTATATGTTCTGTTTAATTGTCTGTCCAACTTCACATAAAATAAATAAATAAATAAATAAATGATAGAATAAGAGAAATAGGTTGCGTGGAGAATATGCGAAGTTATAAATATAAGACGGTCAAGGCTAAACTTTGCTTCACAATAATCTATGAAGAAATTTATAAGCGAGGGCCAATATAACAATTAAAAAGAACGGTCGTCAATATTTTTTCCGAATGTTTGATTCTAAGTTAACGTTCAGGCGTAAATAAAAAATTTTGTTGGCAAGAATGCGCAAATTTCTACAGGAAATGAGATAACAGATGGTGAAATTGTGAAAGAACATAACAAAAAATACGGAGCCTTTTTCGGAAAAGTTATTAGGATCACAAATTAAAATATATCTTAATATACTAACAACAAAAATGATATGATGAACATGATAACAAATCATAAGTTAGAAAAAGGATTACAATTGAAAAGTCAAGATGAACTTATAGGAAAAGACGGTAATTTCAGGTCTCAGAGGATCCACAAGACGAAGCTGAACAACAAGGTATCAGACAAGTCAAAGGACGAACAAACTCACGATACAAGGAATAGTCTACTAGATCTAAAGGAACTTGGAAATGACAAGGTTACAAATTTTAATAAATTGAACGAGGTTTTTAGCGATAGAATAAATAAAATTAATGATAATCAAAGGTAACAACGGGTAAGGTATTAAAAAAAAAGAAAGATGGAGAGATTATAAATGAAAATAAAAACGTGTTGCGTCTGATCGATTGTGAGAGTGATAGTAGTGAATAAAAATTTTAATATGGTAGATTTAGATTTGTATTATTTATTTCATGGGGAGTTGGAAATAATAGGGTTTTTTTCCCGAAGGGAAAAAAGCCCTATTGTTTTCCTTCCCAGGAAATAAATGGGTAATCCCCTGGAGCGTGTCACTCATTAAATATTAACTATTTCAACTATTTTAAACTAAAATTAGTAATTTTCCGGCTATATATATGAGACCGGGAAATAACTAAATAGCTTAGGTCTTTTATAATATAGAATATAGATTCAAATTTGTATTAGATAGATACTTTATTAACACAATGCATGATTTTGGGGTTGATTACTTTTGTAATTTTCTCTAAAACTAAATAAAGAAAAAAATAAATAATTACTTTTGTTTACTGTCTCAATCGTAAAAAACCATTGTCAATTTGCGAAATCTTTTTGTTTTGCCCTCATCCCTATAAAAAATGACCCTCCAGAATATTTCCGGTATAACTCCATGGGTTCCGTAAATATTCAGTGAATTTTTTCGGAATAATAACCGGTTGAATAACAATCCGGATTCTCTCAGTAATTTCAGCAATATAAATACGGAATTATCAGATTTCTAAAAATAACTGATAATTTGCTGATAATTAACTATGATAAAAAATGGAAAAAATATGAATATATCTAAATAAAAAAGCAAATAAAAAATTCACTAGGGATAACAGTCAGTGACGCCTTGGATCTGTAATCCTAGTTTTTTATTATGTAATACAACGCCGTAACGAACTATAATTTATAAATAAAGTTTTATTTAAAAAAAATATATTATTAAGAAAATTAATACAATAGTAGTATTAAATATTGGCTTTATTATTAAATATTAAACTATTTATACTTTCAAATTAATAAGACGCGTATATACTTTTCAAAAGTTTATAAATATATAAACTTTGTTTATTTATTATAAATACAACTCAAACTTTTATCTAATTAAACATTCAACTCTTAAAAGAAATTTTTAAAATATTTATTGTCAAAGAAAAGAAAAGATGTCACAAAGTACTAATCACACTATTGATATTTGTGAACTTAGTTATGAACAGCGCAAACAACTCTTTGCTTAAGAATTAATAATTTTATGTAATTATTATTACAGAATGATTTACTCGTGGTGAGTGTATAAATTCATATTTTTAGTGAAGGTATAAAAATGAGTATAAAAATAAATAATCTTCATTATTTTATTACGGTTCAAAGACACAAACCTTACATTACCAGTTTCTGAATCTAACTTTATATTTCGTGAATGGCTTGCTTTGTATTGTAATAATACAGGTTTGTGCTCTATTATATAACTTTTTGTATTTTTTTAAAACAACTTTTACTTAATTTTATTATTGTTGACCAAGCCAAAAAAAGAAAATCGCTGGTGCAAAAGAATATGGCCTTCCACTACCACAGCAAAAAAAAAAAAAATTATCAAACCACCTAATAATAAGAAGTGTAACATGAGTGATTCTACTGGCAGCTTGCAAGCTTCTGGAAGTACTTCAAGTATTATTTTTATAATTATTCCATAGTAATTAATATTAACATTTTAAATAATATAAACACTATTATTTTTTATTTTCAAAAGCAACAACTTCTATCTCCAAAGCTAATGCGCTAGATACTGAGGCTCTACCATCTTCCACTCCAGGCGAAGTTAATACTTCTGAAACTAAGGCCAATTCTCTCCATATTACACCTGTTATGGATAAAATTGCAGAAACTTCTAGTAAGGCAGTAATTTCATTTTTTTCAAATAAATATAATTATATTTATTATGCTTTCCAATTTTATAGGTAAAAAAGAAAAAGAAATCTTCCTCACAAATCCAAGTAAAACTACAAAATCTTCATGAATAACAAGGTCTGTTGGCAAGAAAACTAATTAGTAACATAAAGGAGAAATCCTAGAATTGTATCTTGGAAATTTATCCGAAATTTATCCATTTTACGCAATAAATTATTCTATGAATTAAGTTTTTTATTAGTTTATTATCAGTGTTATTAATTAAATCTATTCAATAAATTTTCAGTTTTTTTACAGGTAATTTCAGTAAAATTTCCATATAAATGCCGCAAATATGAGACCTTTACTGAATAAACACGGAATTGTCTATTTAATAATATAAACGGAATAAAAACGGAATCAAACGGATCAAAATTTTTATAGGGCATATATGATTTATAAAATAGTCCAATTCTTTCTTCTATTCAGTTGCAGTCAATATAATTTTTTTTTAAAAAAACCGTAACGCGTTTATTATTTATGAACAAGTCAAAAGATATAGTTACATAAAGCTATAAACACCTAGAAAAAAGCAGACAAGACCTACTTTCCTCTATAACTGAGTCCAATCTAGTCTAAAAAACTATGACAAATCTAAAAATTAATAATTGTTAATTTTAAAATCTATCTATTGTGTATGTTGCAGTCAATTTAACATTTTGGTGCTTCTGGTTTATTTATTTCAGGTCTAATTCCCCTACAGATTTCAAATGCTAATATTTCATCATGTGCAAATTTGTCAAAAGGTTATCTTCCAGTTACTAAAAAATACATCTCTGCTAAATCCATATCTGAATTACAAAATATATAACTACCATAATATAAAAACTAATAGTTGCCAATATATTTCCTGTATGAAAATCACGATGAACCTTGATGAATATTTATTTTTAAGACCAATAATAATAATGTTTAATAATGCATCAAGATTATATGACCAATCAAGTTTATTATAATGCTTATTTATCCAATAACATACTATATTTCCACCTCTTGCACAATCAAGAACATAATATAATCTATCCTTCCATATTGCTGAATAAATTGTAGCAAACCCACCTTCATCTATTTTTTTAATATTTTTAAATTGGTTATAATGTAAAATATTATATCATTCGGTTCATTAAGTTTTTAATTGCATTTCTTAAATTATCAATTTTTCATTTCCAATTGTCCATTTTGTAAAATTTAGTTTTAAATTGTTTACCTGAACATTCTAACACCATTTATATATTACACGAACAGATTTCACCACACTTTTTACAATATGATGAAAAATAATGATATAAGAATTTGTATCTGGATCTTGAGATGTTTCATATATCGATACTAAATTTTGCTAAATATTTATTAACCTATAAAATAAAAAAAAAACAACCTTTTTATTTGAATTTCTTGTCCATTTTTTATTATAACCAAATAAATAATGGACTATTTTCCATCTTGCTAAATATATCGTAACAAAATCATCGCTTATTTTTTGAATATCCTTTATTTTTATATTTATCGAAAATATAATTATGACAAACTACACATATTTCAAAAATATCCACAAATTCGCATTCAACAACAGATGATGCGAAATAACTTCCTGATGAAGAAAAAACTTTTTTAGATAAAAAAATTTTTCGTTCAGAAATAAACATTATTAACTCTTTTTAATAATATTGTTGTAAAAAATCATATTTCTCTCAACTAGTTGGAAAAAATCCAAGAAGAAATTGGCGACTTCCAAAAACATTATGAAGAAACTTCAAAAACGTCATGATGTGACTGTGCGGGCACTTAACAAATAAGCCACTTTAATAACCTTAAATATAAGACTATACAACCTGAACTGTATATACAACTTCTTTCCGCTTATGTCAACTTCGTAATAAAATGTCTATACGTCCATACACGAATATTTTTAATCGCAAACAGTGTCATTGGTTTTTTAAACGAAAGTAAAGAAAAGCGGATCGAACAACTCTTCTAACACAGAGCCATCTATGGAGGAGCAGTTACAACAAACATTTTTGCATTCCTCTTTCTACTACTATAAGAAAACGGAACTTAGTTGGACGCTAATGAAAAATGCTTAGAAAAATAAATTTTATCCAATAGTATGTAATTAGATTCATCCTATTAGTAGAAGTCTGAGCTAAAACGCTAAGATGGGCCTTTTTTTCGAATGTCTTCAAAGATTTGTTCTAGAAAATAAATAGATAGACACCTGCCTAAGAGATTTTTGAAATTAATATTTTAATAAATTAATATTTTAATAACTGTCGAGTACTGGTTACTGCATTAGCGACTCCTAATGAAATGGAAATTTTATTATTTAAACCGAAAATTAACTTTTTCGATTATTAAATTATTTATGATTAACGTGGTAAAGGATTATTAAAATCTCGCATGTTCATTTATAATTTTTAACAAATATTTCTGTTAAAATAAAGAAATATTGAATTTTTATTAAGAAAACATCTAAATTAAGACATGATAAGTTTTTGTGTAAAAGCAAATTTTTTTTTTTTAAAAAATAAATAAACAAAAAATAATTGTAACTATAAATATTATCTAGAGTCCGTCTCTTTTAACTCTTTTATCAAATTTTTTCACCATATAAAAACTTTCCAATGCGTTTGACGGTGTTATCATAAGCACCACCCCTACTTAATGCCCTAGTTGCCGCATAACCATGCATATTAGCATCATCTACCACGAATTCTGTTTTTATATTATTTTGTTGTAATTTTCCAATAAATGCTGTAACATCATCCAAAAAAATGTCAAAACTTCCAACGCAAGCAAATACTTTCGGTAAACCCAAAAGTTGACTTTCAAATAATGGAGAAATCATTGGACAAGATGGAAGAAGATTTGAGTCGCCAATATATAAATTTGTGCTATTGTTGAACCAGGTAACATCTGTGATGTCATTCGAAGCATTGTCGATGAATGATCGAGTATTTCCTAGTCCCTGAAAACCCCAAAAAGAATTATAAAATGAATAATTAGCAAGAATACTACGTATAAAAACTATAAAATCATAAATTACTTACGGATACTGTAGGAGAAAGTAAAATAAGAGCAGCAGGAGGATCGGTATATGCTTGATTTATAAGATGTATTGCGCTAATTATAGCCAAATTTCCGCCTGAACTATCACCAGCTAAAAAAAAAAAAATATTTTTGAATAAAATTAATTTAGATTAAAATATTAATTTAAATAAATTATCAAAATATGTACCAAAAGCAATTTTGGATGGGCTAATTTTCTTTTCATTAATAAGCCATTGATAACACTCCAACATATTATCTCTAGCAGCTGGGAATGGATGCTCAGGCGCCAATACTATAAAATTAAAATTTCGATATTCGTTATAGATTATACATTCAAAAACATAATACGTTAATATTTAATTAACTTACGATAATCTAGTGATAAGATTTGTGTTCTAACGCCATAACTCAATTTCCATGCTTTAATCCAATCGATGTATGTATCTAAGAGAAATAAAGCGTCACCGAAAACGAAGCCACCACCTATTTCGTTCAAAACAAATTAATATTATTGAAAAATTTTTTACTTTTTTCGATTCTTTACTTACCATGAGCGTATAAAATAATCATATCAGCATCCTTTCCAATTTCTGCACGATCAACACCATCAGCAATTAAATATCCTTCCCATCCATCTTCTTCGTTACTCGTATTCAATTTCTTTACCCAATGATTTTGTCTTCCACGAGTGAATTTTTCAGATCCACTAAATAATTTTCTTAATAGCCATAGTGGTAAGTATAACTCAAAGGTTTTAAGGATGGTCGCTGTTATACGTTGATATAAGGATGGTGTCAAACATTCTTTATCAAAGAATAAAGACGTGAAATATGCAAGAATTGCTAGTGGAATCTTAAATGCTAAAATAATACATATATAGAGTTGATTTAATTAATATCTCAGGAATAAATAATTTCTTATCGACATTTTTATACTTTACCCAAGACTAAGGTACACAAAAGTACAGATAAAATGAAATCCATTTTTGATATTGATAAAAATAAATGAAATTAATCGGTGTTTATATTAAATGTTTTTAAAAAATTATGCTGCGCATCACATGAAAAATTTAATTCAAAAATGTGAAATCCGCATGCGAAAAATTTGTTTGAAAGTGATCTGCATAGGCACTTTTCCCATATTAATTAGCGTCAAAATTTTTTCTTGTGACTTCATCGTGACTTTTTCTTTTTTTTTTTAAGTAAATTTATTTTATTCGTTAAAATCATGGTAATAGAATGGGGAAATTGTATTTTAACGCACCCTGCACAAAATGCATCTCGACTACTGTTGACAGCAGGAGTTTAGGTTAAGTTAGGTTAGCATTTTGTACGTCATATCCTTTCTATGTCCCTATTTTTAGTATCACTAATAATAAAAATCTCCGTTAAATAACATCCCTGCATTTTACGTGGAATGCATCGAAGATAAAAACCCTTAAAAAATATTTTTATTTATTGCAATTAATACAATTAATTCAATCAACCCAATTTAGGACGATTATCCTCCACTTTTGAAGTTGAATTATTATTAATACCCCACTTTATTATAGTCGAAGACATACAAAATACAGTAATAAATCATGTTGATAGTGACTTTGAAGGAGAAAATAATCACCCCTTAAATTTTATATTCTCGTAACGTCAAATTCTTTAAAATTATTGAAATAATATGAAATATGTAATTTTTTTCGTAAAACTTTTATAAATCACGAGATATTTCAATTTATGTATAGAATCACGTGAAAGTTGAGTTAAAAATTTATTTCGTCGGGAGTTAGTTAAGCGTTGGGACTGGTTGAAAAATAAAAATGTTTAAACGATTGCATTGCATAAATATTGTTCATTCCTTGTTGAGAAAAACTCGGGAAAATTTGGTAATAACTTAATCGTGTTCTGTCGTTACTCGTTAGTTTTCACCTTATTCTGAGCTTTAACGAGTTTTACCGAATGTACTGTACCTATCCCGTATTTGATGCAAAATTTGAGTCGGGTCATTAACCCGGGTAAACTCAGCCCGTACGAATTACAATAAGACAACATTTTTCTATTATTTCTATTATAGATGTAAAGCCCATTTAAAATTTAGACAAATAACAAGTGCGTACATGAAGCATTATTGTTCCGAACATGCGCAAAAAACCCGAGAAAAAAAATTATTTTTATGCAATCAATTTCAATGATTAATACCGCAAAAAATTTGTATAATATTCTTTGTTTTAATCTTTATTTCGAGACAAAAATCTAAATGTATTAAACATATGCTTGTACATAAAATGATCGCCGCTATGAATGGCTGCGCCATAATTAATTAATGAACGGACGTTAATTTTTTTTGCAAAATAAAAAACAAACTTTATATACAGGTGAAGATCATGCGATGATAAATAAATTATTAGAAAAGAATTTTACGATATAATATTGGAATGGATACACTATTGATCAATTTTTTGATATTAAAGAAATAAGAAAAGATGATTTAGGTGATTTATCACAATTTTACAGAAATACGGTAAACTGGTTCGTTATATTATAATAAAAGGAATTAATGAGAAATTCTTACTTTATTTTGTATAACTCAAAAATCTATAAGTTCACTGTTGAAATATACTTTATTAAAACAAATATATTATTCCTAAATTATGAATTTAAAGTAAATATCACAAAAGATTATTTGTTTGTAGTTCTTCACGCTGTGAAAAATCTGTATGATTTGCATAATTCGCAAAATATTTTAATCCGTTTAACGGAAAATGTTTCACTTATCAAAATGACGCAACTGATCTACATCATTTGAGATTAGTGCTGGTCAACGTGATAATTCTGGCCTATATTATATTAAAATTAAAATGATGCCAACTAAAATGAAGTAAATCCCGCTTTAAATGGCAGGTCATTTCCGAGCACTTATTCAATAAAAGTAATATTCTTAAAAAAGTCATCTTAGTTGCATACAGAGCTATTTAAGCTAAGATGGTTCGTTCATACACGCGTATAGAAAAATTATCAACCGACAGTGCACAAATGGGATCTTTTAGGATGACGGATGGTGTATAGATTAATAATATTAGATAGTCGTCCCGTAATTTAGTTACTTACAAATTGTAACATATAAACTTTCTAAGAACAACGTTTTTTTTCCGCAACACATGTTAAAATTAAAAGTGGAAATTTTGGTGATTGGATAAAAAATTATTAATAACTTTAATTTAATTAGTCGTACAAAATAGAATTATTATTAAATTATTAATAGAGTCCTTAAGGAAAATTCATCAAGAACGGATGGTTTACCTTGATTTACATACAGTCATACAGGAAATAAATTAAAATTATAATATGTAGTCCTTGAACTCTTGAAGTAATAAGAGATGACGATAAACAAGCAGCTGATACATAATTTATGATTATTACGTATTTAATAATAATTGACCTTTTCTAATACTCACATGATGAATCCTAAATATCACTACAAATACAGTCAAACCTCTATATACCGATACAGCTTTTTTTAGAAAAAAATATCGGTATATCAAAATATCGGTACTTGTAATTCGTTAGCAAATTATAATGCGGGCCAAAATCTAGGTATATGTTGTTATACTTTACTATAAATGGACAAAGGAATTGTATCGATATATGTTATATTGTGAAATTATGTTATAATGAGGTTTTTTTATTAGTTGCGAAACGGGAAAAAGGAAATTCATCGGTATATGTCAATTATCGGTATATAAACTATCGGTATATCGAGGTTATTATGTTGATTTAAATAAAAAATGTTGTGATTCATGATTCAAGTCCAGATAATAGACCAAATGTTATTTGACTATTGATCTTCGAAAGGAACATTATGAAATTAAAAAAAATATTCCAGAGAAGCGGAAAAATATAGAAATTTACATTACATTTTGTAAGAAACAGAAACTTATTTATACGCCTTGACCGCTTAATACAATTTACGATTTTATGCTAAATAAAAGTTCTTTTACGCATAATATTACTTGTATGAATTTTTAATTGCAATTTAATATAATAATAATAAACATTTATTCTTGATACATGTATTAATTGTATTATTGTAGTTTCTACTATTACAAATAGAAATTAATTTATAATAATTACCTAACGCCTTCTCTTGATTCATTGTGCGCAATGGTCTTTTATTTTCTTGTGAAACCTTAATAAAACAATATATTTACAAGATCATATATAATTAAACTCTTAGATTTATTATAATATAGTAGTTGAAACAATAAGAAATGTAAATTCAAGTGGATCGCGATCAACCTTTGGATATGAAAATTCCCCTATGTTACATTAGAAATAACATATAGGACTGATCATCAAGGATTTAAGTTTCAATTCAATAATATAAATTCATATTTGTAAGTAGGTTATTATGATTCCGGATAAATTTCCTAGAACTTTACCGAATAAAGTCTTATTTAACACGATTCATTATTACTCAAAGCCATTATATAATCGTTAAGAGAACCCTCTTTCCATATTTAGTCAATTAGTATGACTATCAAAAGTAAAAACTCCGGAATTTAACCGAAAACTAATTAATCTATGGAAAATTCTCGGATCTATCGGGTAAATTTTGATTGTTCCAATGGGAACATTTCAGGGGCTTTTCGACACAAAAATAAATATAAATAAATAAGAAAAAAAAAATTTTTTTTTTCAATATTGAAGATTCAAAGAAATCGTTACATTTCACTAAATATACATTTTTTAATATGAAGTATCATTCGTTGACTAAACGATTATTCTCGAAGAAATTTTTACACTTCATTATTCTTTGCAATTTATTTTTCAATGTGGTCATCGGTGCAGATCCTATTCCATCAGCTGCGCCTCCAATAAGTGGTTGGATTCCAAGAGAAATGAATCTTGATCGTACTGAAATTCCGAAAAATATATTGGTGGTGGTTCCAGTTGGAGGTAAATTATTGTTTTTAATCACGAAATTTAAATTCATTATTTCTAAAATTACGTTAAATTTAATTATAGGATTGAGTCATCTTCGACACATTTTAACAATTTCAAATATCTTGGCCGATCGTGGATACAATGTAAGTAAAACTTTGGAAATTCCGAAAGATACTTTTAATTTTTTATTAAAAAAAAAACTTTCTCTATTCTTTTTCTCATCTTCGCAAATAGGTTACGTTAACGACGAAAGGAACATTTAAACTATCACAACAATATCCAAAAATTAATTTTATTTCACTCGGAGAAGTAACCGATTTCTTAAATAATCCAGAATTCGTAGATTTAGTTCAAGGAAAATTTAACATAGGAAAGCTTCAAAACATATTTAAAAAACGGTTCGATTCTTATAATAGTACATTTTTACAACTTAAGGTAATTTCTGAGATAGTTAAACCGGATTTATTTTTCTGTGATACTTTAAATAACGAACCGTGTTTTGACATGGCTTGGGTAAAAAATAAACCTTTCGTTGGAATTGCAACTAGTGTCTTAGGTAAGTTAAATTTTTTTTTTATTCCTTTTTATTTTAATAAAAAGTATAAGATACATGTAAGAATTTCATATATTTTAGGATTGTCACGTGTCCCTTATAAATCAGATCCTTTATTTGAATGTAAAGTTAGCATGGAAAATGAATCATTTTGGGAAAGATTTAGATGTGAAATTATTTCACCACTTAAGTTCATATGGACATTAAGAAATTCTTTTGGCGAATTTAATGAAGTAAGAGCTAGTTATGGTTTACCAACATTAAAAAATCCATTTGATCGATGGCAATCTTCTTTATTCTTACTCGATAATTTCTTTGGTTTTGAGGTTAGAAATTGAAAGATTATTTTGTTATAATTGTTTTTTTTTATCGATTAATTATTTAATAATTACAATTATATTTTTATTTTGATTAGATGCCAATTCCTTTATCTCCGATAATTCAGGTAAATTTTACATTGGTCGAGACTCAGCTTTTATTCTCATATCCTCAAAAAATTTTGTTGCTTTGTATATATATATATATATATATTAGGAAATTGGACCGGTTTTACCAGATTATTATCCTCCATTAACGCCGGATATCGAGAAATTCCTTACGTTGCACAAACGTACAATGTTTGTAGCACTAGGATCATTCTTATTCTTAACACCTGAAAATAATGCAAAATTATTACAATCTATCATTGAAGCCACTGAAAATGGAATTGTTGACGGAGTTATTTGGGCAAATATTGTAAAGAATCGAGAATCATTTCCTCCCAGTATAACTCTTTCAAATGGTAGAATTATTTCCACTTCCGATATATTTGAAAACAAGAATCCAAATATTCACATGGCATCATTTGCACCTCAATTTGCCATATTAAATCATACTAATACAAAACTTTTCCTAAGTCATTCTGGGGCAGGAAGTGCTCACGAATCATTATATACAGGAACACCTATACTCGCATTACCAATTACTTTTGATCAACCTGGTAATGCCGAAAAATTGGAATTGGCTGGTGTAGCTTTAACATTAGATAAGCTTAATCTAGACGTGAATGATATATTAGATAAAATTAAACGAATTCAAAATGATGAACAAATACAAAGTAGTTTAAGAAGGATTAAAACTTTAGCCATTATTAATAGTAATAGAAAATATAGGGCTGCAGATTTAATCGAATTCACCTTACATTCTTCAGCATTGAACCAAAAGAATATAAATGATGATAATAAATTTGATGATAAATTGATATTTAAAGATCTTATTACTCCAGATACTAGGATGGGTTTCATTAAGGGAAAATATTTGGATGTTTACGCTACCGCTTTAGTAATTTTCGTTAGTATTTTATATGGAATTCTTCGAGGTCTTTATATAATTGGAAAATTAATTTACGTGAAATTATTTAAAAATGAAGATAAAGAAAAGAAAGAATAATGAGAACAAATTTAAATTTTTTTCTAACATTTTTAATATCAATATTTCATGTACCTTTGATCTATTTTACATTTTTTATTAAATAATTTTTAGCTTCAGTTCATCAATTAGTATTTTTTAAATATGATTTCGGTATACACAACGTCCTTAGAATGTTTTTCATATTGTCACGTGGACGTTAATTTGTCGGTGACGTAACTCAAACTTCATTTAAAAAGGAATAGGGCGTTGTATTAATCACGTGACATCGTGACGCTGTGATGAAAATTATTTTGACTTCCTATACTTTGTCCGGAAGGAGTGAAGGACAATATATGTCTACGCACTATTAAAAAAAAATCGATCACATGAATTTCTCTGTCCGCCACGTGATAGTCACCCAATGAAATCGCAAATTTTAGTTTTTCGCTTCGGACTTACAACGGTTCCCGTTTCCTAGTTCTGTATTCTGTATAAACGAATAACATAAAATTTCTTATAAAAAAAGCGTTGTAAGTTTATAAAATTTCGCTTTAAGTAGAAATGCAATTTTCCTTCTTGCAATATACCAAGTAAACTTCTCACACCTTGGAATTAGACATATATAAATACAAATACTGGAATAAATAAAATATTCAATATATATTATATAAAATTTATACAAATTCTTTATAAAAATACAAATAATGAAAGAATAAAATAATAATAATAATAATTTGTTTCGATTGTTATATATTATACAAATCTTACATATTTTTTTAGTATTATGTTAAAATAAAATATAAATACATAGTTTAAAATTTTGTTATAATGATTACCTACATTAATTAGTATAGTTCTTATTCCATTGAGCTGTTTTATCATTATCTCGGAAATCTAAAATCATTATAATTATTTAATTATTTTAATTTCAATTATAACAATAATTATGAAATTTACTTACCATTATTTGAATTTACTTTTAAATTTCCAATTACACTGGATAATTTTTTAGTATTATCATCAAAATCTATTAAAAGATGATAAATCGGGATTTAATTTTATTTTAATTTCAATTGTAATAATAATTATAAAATTTACTTACCATTATTTGAATTTATTTTTAAGTTTTCAATTACACTGGGTAATTTTTTAGTATTATCATCAAAATCTATTAAAAGATGATAAATCGAGATTTTAATTCAAAGTGTTCAAAGTTAATTTTACAATCATGTTAAATTATATTACACTTACCATTAGGAATACTAAAGAAATAATTACTATGGAATTCTTATAAAAAAAACATATCTTAGAGATATTTATATAATAATATACATTTAAAAATTAGTTAAATTTATAGTAATACCTTTTTGTCCTGTTTATTTATTTAAAAAAGAAAAAGATAATTATTAATTGAAATTTTTTAAAATAATAATATAGTCATTACATAAACATACCTTCACTTGAATTCGGGAATTGATAAATATTACTGGTATTACCTCGGCTTGTAGGGATATTTAATTGCAATTGCGAACTATATGATTCTTGGTTGCGTTTCAAAGCTTCATCTAGATAATATGATGCACTTATCTTTCTTATCTTTATCCAAAGATCATTTATATTAGGTCTTTTTTTCGGATCAACATTCCAACATTGCTCCATCAAATTTTTATATTCTATAGGAATATGTGATATTATTTTTGGTCTCATTCCATTTATTATACTCATTGCAAGATAATAATCATGCTTATAATTACTATACGGAGATTGCCCAAATGCAATTTCCCACATTAGCATCGCAATACTATAAATATCAGATGTATAATTATATTCTTTTTTAATTATAACTTCGGGTGCTATATATGGTAAATTTCCATAGATGGATCTTAATGGCTCATTTACTGGACCACAAAATCCAAAATCACATATAAACCATAAATCTAAGTATTTTGAATATAATATGTTTCCAGAATGTAAATCTCTATGGATTTTATTTTCTCTGTGAATACTATCCAGAGCATTTATTATATCAACGGTAATTTTAATTCTTTCTTTCCAAGTAAGATTATCATGGTTTTTTATTAAATATGTTCTTAAATCCAAATCCATTTGATGCATTACAAGGAAATAGTTTTGAGTTCGTGGATCTTGCGTTAGACCATGACATCGAACAATTTCAATCCATTTATTACTCATAGTTAAATGTGATTTTGCCTTTTAATTTAAAAATATTTCAAAAAAAAAAAAGATTTTATTAGAATAAATTAAATAAATTATATTTAATAATTTTTGTAATTTATAAATTACATACCTCATCAAACCAAGTTCTATTTGCACTTATAATATTTTCTAACTTTTTAAGGATCACTTTATGCGTACCTATCCTTTTTAATTGATTTTCTTTAATATCCCATTCGTTATATTGTCCATCTATCCATTCAGCTAAATAAATTTCGGAGAATCCACCTTTAGTTAAATATTCAATTTTTTGTAAATTATTGTACGGGATCCATTCAACTATCATACTTGGATGAAACGTTTCAGATTGACATTTCTTTATTAAATCATCAATATCATCATTCCCTGATGTCCAATCTAAAGAGTTTATTTCCAAATAGTTTCGAACGCAATGTTCACAATATAAAGTTGCTAAACATTCTTGTTCGCAATTTTCGCACGTCCTTTTTTCTCCTTCACCATAAAGAATTTTATTATAATCATAATCTTCATTTAATAATTGCTCCACTTCTAATCTTTCATTTTTCGTAAGATATTTATTGGTATTAATGGTTTGTATTCTGAATTCATGTCGTTTGGTAATGTTATCGTGGAAATTATAATCAGTTAACGCGCATACTTTGTTAAATGCATTTATAGCATTAACATTATAAATATAGCCCATAACTAATTTGTTGAATTACTTATTTTCGTAACTCAAAAAAAAAGCGAAAAGCAAGAAAAAGGATTTCCGTTTTATTTACGTTTATTTATACTTAATTTCATCGGATTTAAAACTCCGTCATTCAAATGGATTATTAACATATAATTTTAATACAGTAGTATTTTAAAATATAATTATTTGATAATCTTAATCTCATGAGTCATGGTCGATAAAAGGAAAATCTCATAATGTACTACTGTGAATTAAAATTAAAAGATAGAAAGAGTATATTTTTATTTTTGTGTCATTCATGGAAATATTCTTTATTTGTTTAAAAATGAATGCGAACGTTTAAAGTAGTTAGATTCATGTTGATCAAAACAAACAACTTTTGCTTTTAGTATGATCTACAACACGTTTTTCATATGCGTTTGTAACGAGAGTTACGTACTGATAGGGGTATTGTTTATTTTTCGTGTCCATTGTTACAAAATGTTACAATAATAGTATTCACAGTTTTTCGAAAACAATAGGTATTCAAAGGGATTATATACGAATGTTTTTCAAAGGGTTATACACGAATGTTTTTCAAAGGATTATATACGAATGTTTTTCAAAGGGTTATACACGAATGTTTTTCAAAGGATTATATACGAATGTTTTTAAATTATAACGAAAATAAAAAAAAAAAATATGACGTGGATTAAATTATGGTCTCATTCTTTATAATCCTTATAAATGTCATTCATTACAATTACTGTTACACAGTATTTACGAAAAGAGCAAAGGACGTTGTAAAATTTAGGTAATGCATTCGAAAATCAATTTAATGCAAAAATTATTAATAATACTTTCATTACAGTGAATTTTAACATTACAATAAAACCTTTTTAAAAACTATTGATGCTTCTTTCAATATTTCAATTTCATCTATGATAGATAATGCAACATACATCCTATAACTATAAATATTTGTATCCGCCGTATTCTTGCATCGAATTCTATTTTTTTGTTAAACCATGCATATTTTGCATATTTTCTTATTGAACGCAGCAGCATAAATGATATTTATCAAAACGGATTAATTAAATGTATTTGTTGTCTATTACAGTTTACTTTGGACTTATCTGATTTCATTGTTGAATTAAAGTGTAGTACGAATTTTTTTGATCTCAACATTATTCATTTTAAACTTACTTTTTATGTAAGTTGATAATGTCCGGAAAATTATTTGTTGTACAATGTAGTTATGGGCTTGAAATGTGTAATAAGTAGAAAAAATATAAAATGGAGATTTTTGAAGAATAAATAAAACCATTTCACAATGACTAACATAAATGAAATTACCAATATGAATGAAAGATTAAATTCGAGATTCAAAAAGTTCAGTTTCAGTGGAATTTGCTCATTTATTTTCTTTAAAATTCTTGCAAGTGTACGTTTCAATTATACTTTATTAAACATATAAAGAAATTTTTTTGTGAGAAAAATAATCGACGTTAAATATGCAAATAATTCGGCAATAATTAACAATTAATATAAAAATGTTATGATAGTTACGTTAATTACCTATGTGTTTTTTACTTTTTTTCCAATTCTTCTCAAATTTCTTTAAACTTAATCTTTTTCTTTTTGGAAACTTTGTTGTATTCCAAAAATCTCTTGTAAAAGAGGCGCCAGTTCATGAGATGAACATACTTTGTGCTTATTTGATAATTCTACACTAAGAAGTTCGGAAACAGAAAGTCCCGAGGCGGTTGGAAAATCAAGGAGATAATTAATATCTTTTCCGCTAAAATATTCATTTGAGAAGAAAAATTTAGCCATGGGATCCTTTTCCAAACGAAATCTGGCATCTTCCGAATCGCTAAAAGTTAAAAGGTCATTGACAAAGATTTTGATTCTGTAAAATAATTCGTCATCTGAATGCAACTTTTGCAGTTCAATTTTATGGTTCATTGTATTTTTTTCACGCGTAAAGTATAATAATAATAACCTTTTTTTCTGACGCTTCCGATAATAAGCGTGTTATAGTTTTAGTTTATTTAATTATTAATTCAAGAAATTGATCTAATTTAGATTAATATATTTTTTTTTGATTTTTCGATGATACCTGAATTATCATAAATTTTAAATTATATCATATACTGTACATGACATGTGATTTGTAATTTTAATTTTATAATAAATCTGGCAAAAATTACATGAACAAAGAATTTAGTAATTCCGGCCGAAATTATTTCGGTCAGAGCTAAGATGAGTAATTTTGGTCAAGATTTATTGATGACCGAAATTAAGTTTAACTAATAATGGAATGTTCATAATAAAGTAAAAGTTATTAAATCAAATTTCTTTTAAATTCACAGATCTAACCATATTTTTATTATTTATTTTAATTTAATAATTATATAAATCTAATATATCGTCAAAAATGATTATGATCAATATTAATTAATTAAAATAATAATAAATAATAATAAATTAAAATTAAAAAATATATATATATATAAATTCCAAATAGAAAAATCGACATAAAAAAAAAAATTTTTTAGACTTACTAAATAAAATTTAGTGGAGTAAAATCTGAAACTAAATTACAATCTCGTACGCGTGGTAATTATTTTATGCACATATATTTCCGGTTGTCAATGTCAAAAAAGAAAAGATCCACATAATTATTTGAAATTCTTTTACGTAATTATGATAATCAACTTTGATTGGTAAATCATTAATAATTAAATTTTATAAATGTACGAATTAATGTGAATTTTTAATGATGGCGTAATTGATAGCGTAATTTAATGGTAAATTTACAGATAAACTATTTATTATTAATTTATGTACAAAGTATACAAATTACAAAAGTTAATAAAGATAATTAGCTATAATTGTTGATTATAAAGCGATCTAAATTTTCGGAATTGTTTTTCAGAAAAATTTAGATTTACATATACATCCATTTATTATCTACAAATATTTATCTCTTTCACGTGTCTGACCGCATTTCATACCTTCAATCTCTACTCGTATTACGCTGTTTTCTGAATTTTTGGGGTACACCAACACAATCTCCAAAAAAATCTACTAATTTCCTAAACCCATCTTCACTTATACCTTCTGCGCCTCTAATCTTTAAAATACTTAAACTTTTAATTGGGTACATATAAAACATTTCCAGATGCTCATCGGTCATACATGTACAAAATTGAAAGGATAGTCTCTGTAATTGTGTTGTCCTCGTCACCCTCATATCTTTTCTTGTGTCTTTAGATAAAATTGCTGTCGTACTTGAAGTATCGCCAAGATTTTGTAAAAATGATCCGAAAACTTCAACGCTAAACTTCCAATTCATATTAATATTGAATTTAATTAATGATGGTGGAATCGCTCGTCCTATCTCTGCTAATAAATTTTCAACATTAATAGTTTGCATATCCCTAATTGAAGAATAAAAGGATCGAGATTGATACTTTGGATCATAAAGACTTATACGTTTCAAATTTCTACATGAACGTAATAAAGACGGTAGATATACTATTTGACTTTCATTTACACACGCCAAAAATTGCCTTATATTTGGACACATCTCAATAAATGGTTCTAACATGGAGTTCGAGGAGGGATTAGAAGTGACTTGTAAATTATTTGCAAAAGAGTTTGGTAAAGGAATTTCCGCGAACACTTTTCCCATTAAAACAACAGTTTGTAAAGAATACCCTGCCAAAGAAATTAATTTTCTATATAATTCAAAAGGAAGTCTACTAGAACTAAAAGTGATGGCCTTCAATTGATGAAATTGTTGTAATTTTTCCGTTATTTTAGAACAATTTCCATAATTCTTACAATTAACAATCTTGAGAACTTTTAAATTCTTACAAATTAATAAATGTTTTAGTGGAAAATTTTCGTGAAAATTAATTGATAAGAATTTGATTACGGTCAACGTATCAGATTGAGTTGTTAAAGATTCAAAAATTTCATTCTTAAATATTGTGTTGTACCTTCCATCTGATAAAAGGATTTTCTTTAATTGTCTTTGTGATCTTATTAAGCGAGCCAAACCATCCATTGAATCATCATTAACATTATTAACATTAGGGTGTTGAGGTTCGAGGCAACGAAAAGATATGTAACGAATATCTTTTGCCACACTTGCACAAGAATCAATTAAACCTTTCGTATATTCCCCAAAAAAATTACAATTACGCAATTTTGAAAAACTACGTCTCGCTCCAGGAAATAAAAAAATATTATCGCTAAAAAGCATACTCTTTTTGAAATCAATTCGATCAAATTTTGGAGAATTGGCAATAAAATGTTGAATTAAAAGTTTGAATATGAACAAACGAAAAGAGGATATAGAAATTGCCCAATAATGAAAAGCCAATAAAATCTTTTCACAATCAAAAACTCGTAAGAATGTAGCGTAATTAAAAGTTGAAATTTCGTTCTGTATGGGGACCAATTCTCCAGGAATTTCTTCTGTTTTAAGACGTGAAACGTAGGTGTTTATCAGCATTTTGCAACGATTAGATTTTAAATCTCTACCAAACGGATTCCGCCACAGTATTGGAATAGTAATTTCGCACCAGTTTCGATTTACCAAAAGACAGGAGTATAAAGAATTTGTATCATTACGGAGATATTCTAGAATTTCCCTAATACATTCAACCGGTAAATATGATGCCATATTAAAATCTATAAGATTGAATTAAAATAAAAGGTTAAAATGCTTAATTAATTTCTCATTTTTCAAAAATTGAATTATAATAATTTTAATATTACCTGGGTGTACTGAGAAAATAATTTTGTCTGAAAAAAAATTATAAAAATTCGTTAAAAAATTACTTAACCTATTTAATTATAACTTATACTGATCCGATAAGTCTATTATATTATATACGGTTACATCATCATACAATTTTTTATACATCATGATATACAATAAATATAACCAAACAATTCTTTTGATTTGATATAAATAAATTTTCCAAATAAATAATTTTGACCCGAAATCATAATAAAAATAATATAAATACTAACCTTATTAAGATGAAATAAATAACTTCAAAACTTATTTATTTTAAATAATTAATTCATCTGAGAAAATCATAAGATACGTCGTTTCCTGTATGGCGCAGCGAAGTTTTAAGCTAGCTGTTCTAGCTATAAAAGAACTAATTAAAACATGAAACATACAAATATAGTACGCCTTTTTTTATAATTTAAATTTTTCCGAAAAAAAAAAAAGAAAGAAATGAATCAATAAAAAAAATTTTTTTTTTTTTTAAGGAAAAAAGAATTATTTTTCTTTATAAAATATGAATGTATGCAAAATAAATAACAATCAGGTATATAAGGTATTACTAAGCATTTTCATTATTTAGCCGAATAAAGTCTGCGCCACGAAGATCATTAATACTGCAGTACCACCCATTTTCTTACACGATTGAGATTATAAAATCCGGAAATTATTCGTTCCGCAAGTCATAAACGTAGTACAAAATGGAGAATGATTTGTGTTACGAAGAACGAAGTAATGTCTTTTTGGTTGAACAAGGTTTTTTATTGACCTGCACATAAAAAGCTAATTTCTTTCCCTCTACCTGGTTTGAAGTCTTCCATATTTTATCCACGTACATATTTTAAACTTCAAATTTTTTTTTTTTCATGATTGCGAAAAGTTTAATTTGAGCATTTTGAAGTGTTACGAAGGATAATCGATTTACTTTGTGGCTAAAATGTACTACGCTGCATGAATACAAAATTGGCATATAAATAAGACGATACATTTCCGGATTACGTTTTCTTAAAAAAAAAAACTTTCATTTTTTTATCTTTATCATTTACCTTCTTTTTTTTTTTATAAAAAAAATTACTATCCTTAACTATCTTTTTTTTTAGAATTTAGAAATCAAAATAAAGATTAAATAAAGAATATATACAATATATATAAGAATATATAACATGCCAGAAATATACGACACAGTAAAATCATTTAAACAACTATCTTGCGATTTCCTAAAAATATTAGATCAAGAAGAAACGTTTGATGTCATTATTTACGTTGGCGATGAATCTAGTTGTGAAACATTTAAAGCTCATTCAATCATTTTAAAAACTCGCTCAGAGTATTTTAGAGCCGCATTATCGGCTGCATGGAGTAAAAAGAAAGAGGATGGTTTTTACGTAATTGATTTGCGTGGAATGAACATACCGCAAGCTATATTTGGTCATGTGCTCTTGTATGTATGGAATGATTTATTTTTTTATTTTGTTGCTTTTTTTTTTATTTTTTTGATCTTTTCCTTTCGAAAAGTGTTCTTTTTTTTAATAAAAGAGAAATAAGATATTTAAATTCTAAATAATTCAAAATTTAATATTAATTAATTTTTTATTATTATTTTTTATAGTTACGTATATGGAGCATATTTAAATTTAGAAAAAGTAGGGGTTTCAGAGAAATTACAATTATTAAAAGCAGCAGACGTATTAATGATGGATTCTTTTGTAGATTATATGGAAGCCGATTTAATACGAAATGAAAATACTTGGATCAACGAAAAAAGTAGCGAGGTGCTTTATGTAGCTTTACAAATTTCAAGATGTAAAGAGTTAGTTTCATTGTGCAATAATGCAATACTTCGACACCCAAAAGCTTTTGTAAGCTCCAAGGAATTTTTATTTCTCCCACATGATTATATGGTTGGCTTATTAGAACGAGACATATTTGGATTGGAGGAAATTGATATATTTGCAGCAGTGATAATGTGGGGAATAAATAATACTCCTGGAATTTCGTTGGTAGATGATTTTTCAACTTGGACATCAGACCATATAGCAACATTACAATCAAATGTGATTCAATTACTTTCTTTAATAAGATTTTTCCAAATGGAACCCGATGATTTTATTAAAAAGGTTGGACCTTTAACTAAAGTATTCATGCCAGAATTATATGATCAAGTTATTGAATATCATTCGAACACACAATTTCAATTTATTTACGATATTTTACCTTTAAGATTAAACAGCACAATTATAAAAGAGAAAGAGGAACCTGCGTTAATATCATATTGGATTCTTCATCCTGATACTGCGGATGATACACCAGAAAAAAATCCTTACACGACATTCGATAAAGTCCCTTTTGATTTTCACTTGATATTTAGATGCGGTGGTGCAGAATTGGGTGAACAAAAATGGCGCGAACAATGTTATAATCAAGGACCAACTGTTACGATAATAAGAACAAAAAATCAAAATGAAGATGAAGCTGTATTTGGTGGATATAAAAGTATAAGTTGGTCAACAGAAAATCAAGAAATGCGAATCGGTGGTGATGGATTTATATTTGGTTACCTCTGGCAACAAAGAAAGTTATTGCTGCCCTGGATGTTAAGAGTTAATAATCATTTAGATGTTGACATGTTTTTAGGAGATGGTATTGAAGTCTTTATTGATTTTAGGCATGGTCAGAAATTATTGGCTCATGCTAATGGATTTCAAGATTTGGAAGAGACAATTGAAGAATTAGAGGTATTTAGGGTTGTTCAGAAAAAATTTGATGAATGACCAGATGTGAACGAATTGATAGGTTATACTTGTTGGAGTTTAGAATAGAATGAAAAGTGTTTATTATGAATATGTTTTGAGAGTCGCGTTGACCGCAGATATCAAGAACATTATTGATATATATATATATATATACACATTTTTTTTTTATTTTGTTTTTCATTAACAAACAAGTAATTAACATAACAAATACGGGTTTTGGTTAAATTAATTTTTAGGATTTATAAATTTGGGTTTAAATAATTACAGTGTTGGCTATGATATTTGGTAATATATTTTTTTTTTATCTTTATTTATTCTTGGTATGGACAATATGTGAATTCTAGAAAAAAGATAGTATTTTTCGATACAACATTAATAAGTTAATATGGTATCGATTTTTTTTTTTATCCAATTTAACTAATACTAAGAACAAATTCCCAATTTCGATCATTTTTAACAACATTCCTTATTTCATTTTTTTTTCTACCACATTATTATATATTTTTTTTTACGTAGTGGGAACCTAAATATAACCATATATTTCTCCTTCTTTGTTAATTTTTGCAAATAAAAAAAAATCGAATGTAAATTATCCTTTTTTTTAAACAAAAAGAAAAAAAACTTCATAAATAAAAGAAAAACACATTTGCAAAGTTTACATTTGTCATTAACTTATTAGCCTTGTTAGATTGTTTGTGCTTGTGAATTTGAAACTTTTTTTTTTTTTAAAAAAAAAAAATTTACGTGGTTACGTTACGAAAATAACTTTTCGCGATTACCTTGATCATCAATTGCAGCTGTGATCGTTAATTTACGTTGCTAACATAAATGCGATCTTGAAAAAAGAAAGGGTAAGTAATACAAACATACAAATATGTGAATAAAATTATCGTTTTAAATCACGCTTGAAGGGAACGCATAGTAGTAAAGTAGGGGGAATCGGTATTTAAGCCCAAAGATTTAGTTGATATTATAAACAAATACATACAGTGCATCCCTTGTCGCCACCATTTCTCGAAGTCAATTTTCTGAATGCTCGTTTCCCGAACTGAAACATTTTCCGAAATTCTAATTTCTCGAATGTCTTGAATCCCAATTTTCTAAAGTTCAATTTCCCGAATCCCAATTTCCCATGTACTAAACTCCTGATTTATCACATAATATATGTGATTTATACAATAACGAGGATTAAGGAAATTATTGCGTCAAGAATTTTATTGTTAAATTTTTAAATTTATGAACTCACTTTGTATGTACTAGCAATAATTACTACGCAGTAGATCAGATGAATTTTCTTTTTATGGCTCTCACGCAAAGAAGTTTACGTATATAATAAAATTTTGTAATCAAATACTTCACGAAATGATATATTCGGGAAAATGACAATCGGGAAATCAAACTATAATCCAGTACATCATCAATTACATTAATTGAAGCTCCATTATCTAACAATCTCTCTAATAATTTATTCCGCTCCAGTTGCCCCTTTACCTACTGTATATTGAATACTCAACCAATCGGGGTAGAGGAGGACAGACAGTATTAAATTATCTGTAAAAAAAAAATTTTTTTTTTTTTACGAGAATTTTCGAGATTATGGCGTAAACATGCGTAATTAATGTAGTATAGTATTTAGTAATCACGATATGTTTCATTAAAGGTTAAAACTTAAAATATATCAACAATATGACACATTCCTATATTGTCGAAATTGTCAAAATCAATATTTTAACACTAGCGATTTTTTTTTCTTACAGAATTTTCTTTTCTCATATTCTAAATTCTAAACTTTCGCTCTTTTCTCCCTGTTATACATACATTATCTTATAATTTTTATATACAAATTTTACGACACAGCGCTAAAAATATCTATGAGCTAAAGAAATGACTACTATATTAAAAAGAAAATATCTTTATTTATAACATTACTTCAAATTCATTACTTTCTTATTCTTTAACACATTATCTATCAACAAGTTTTATGAACAAATGTAATATGATTCCATAATAGATTCTTCAATTCCATTAAAAGACACTTGTGTACATTCATTTCCAAAAAAAAAGAAATACTATTATTTATAATATATCATAAAATTATATCTAATCATATTACTACCTTTTTAACATATCAGTTTCATACAATCAATACACATTAATTATTTTTTTAAGAAACTTTAATATCTTGTTACTTACACCTTTATTATATCAAGTCATTTTTCAATTTATATACAGCATATATGTGTATATATTTTCAACGAACCCACTTACAATATGTTCAATGAATATTTTATTTAGCTTCTAAAGAAACAAAAATATTTTTTTTTTAAAAAAATTATTTTAGCATTTCTAGACTGTTTAAGACGTGGAGGAATCCCGGAAAGATATTTATTCTTTATTATTAATATTTTATTAATTCTAATATTAGATTGTATATAACAAGTACAGTATAATCCATTTTTAGCTGTTTAATAGTCAAATTAGGATTTCACGAATTATCACGAATTTTAAATGAAAATAACCAACCATTTCTTCAAATCTGAAAATCTATTAATATTTTAGTTAAATCATAAAGTAACAAATTATGAATATTTTCTCAAAAATTCCAATTTCCAAAAAGCTTATTACCAAAAACACCTGCTGTAAAAAAATCACCTGCCACGATCAGGCAAGCCGAGTTAGACAGACATTGGGGTCTTCACAAAATTCGTGATTGAGATTATGATTGAGATTAGAGGTTAATCTGGTTTCACAAAAAACGTGATTGAGATTAAGCTTAATCTCAAGCTGATCGTGATTGAAATTTTATATGAAATTTCAATCTTACTCATCAAGTAAGATTAGAATAAGATTAGCATTAACTTCATTAACCTGGCAAATTTTCTTGAATTTTTTTTTTTCAATTTAAAAAATGTATGCATATTTTTTATTTAAATACTTTTTGAACGCGAAACTATCGCAAAACGCGAACTTTTTTTTGTCATTTTTCTTAAACCATTTTCTTTTAAACACTAAAAGTTTGTGATCTTTTTAATAAAAAAAAATGGAATCTACCCATGAAAATAAAAAAGATAAAAATACTGAGAAACCTATTAAAGCTTCAAGAGTCAGATGGACTGAACCTGCTATTAAAGCTTTATTGTCTTTTCTTCTTGAACATAAAGAAAAGCTTGAAGATTTAAAGTATAAACGTGGTGCTACATCTAATCCAGAGAGTGTTCAATTGTGGAAAAATGCTGAAGCTTTTTTTTGACTTTTGAATTTGAACAATCTTATAGTGTTGTTCAAATTGCTAACAAGTGGAAGAATTTAGTAGATAATTATAAGGTTTTTATTTAAAATTAAATTTTCTTTACTTATTATTTAAATTTATTAATAAATTTTTTTTTATTTAAGTCTCAACTTGCAGCTTCAAAAAAAAGTGGCGGACCTCCCATTGTTATTCAATATAAAGAAGAGATTGAGGCAATTTTGAATAAGGATAGGCCTACATTAAATCCAAAATCTTGTATTGATTCTTCCGTACCCTTACCAAGAATAGAAAATTTTGATCTTGTGCAAGAAGATTTTGAAGACAATAACAAGACAGAAATTACATATGAATTCCCTAAAATTGGTAGAAAATGAACAAATAAACGTGAAAATAAAGAAGTTGATGTTAATGTAGATAATCAAAGCAGAAAAAAATCCAAAAATCATGGAGCTATTTTGGAAAATACTATTCAAAAGTGGATGGAGCAACAAGAAATTAGGCAAATAGAATTTGACAAAAGAAGAGAAGAAAAAGAAAAAAGAGATCAAAGGGAAAGGTCAGAATTGCTTACAATGAAACATCAATCAGATATGATGTTATTTGGTTTATTAAATAATATTACAGAAAGTTTGAGTTCTTCTCAAGGAAATTCAAATAATCAATCAGAAAAAAATTTACAAGGTATTTATTATTAATTCCAATGGTAATATTAAGTTTATTTATATGTCATGTTCAAATTCAAATGTTTGTATTGCATTCAAATCTTGATTTTTGCGTCACATTTAAATTTTGATTTTTGCGTCACGTACAAATTCAAATTTTTATTTTACGATCAAAATCTGATTTTTTATATTAAATTCAATTCTAATTTTAATTTAATTAATTTAATTTTAATTCAATTTATAGATGATTTACCTCAATTTTCTTCAAATTTCATGTACTTGCAAAGAAATTTACAAACATCTTTACCATCTTTTGCACAATTGGATGATTCTGAATATAAAAGTGATAGAAATGATAGCTCACGCACCCAATAATAAATAATGTAATTCTTTTAAATGTTTTATGAAATAAATTGGAAAATATATGTTTGTAACAATTTTTTTAATTCATTGATTTATTACTTAATTATTATTTGTATTTAAATATCTCCTCTGATGATTATTCCATAATAAATCACATATTGCATTTCTTATAGCATTACCTTCTGATGTTTCATTAACATTTGTTTCACTATTTACATCAGTTCCTGTATCATGATATTGTTCTTCTGGTGGTAAAAAATCGCGTCTTTCTTCACAAATATTATGGAGTATACAACAAGTAGTTATCATATGTGGTATTATTTCAAATGAAACTTCTAAACTATGAAGAAGACATCTCCATCTACCCTTTAATAAACCAAAAGCTTGTTCTACTTTGATTCTTGTTTGTGAATGTTTACAATTGAAATATGTTTGTTTTTGAATTAATCCTCTACCTATATCTTTATAAGGAACTATTAACCAACTAAGATTCGGATATCCTCCATCACCTAATATGTATTTATTATTAAAAGTTGTTACTAAATTATTAAACTTATTATATAGATTAGAATTTACTAAAATTCTACTATCATGTGTAGAACCTGGCCAACCAACACATATATCTAAAAAACTTGTTTTATGGTCAACTACTGCTTGTAAAACAATTGAATAAAATCCTTTTCTATTAAAATAATCTACAGGAAATAGATGAGGTGCTTTAATTGGTATATGACTACCATCAATAGCTCCAATAACATTAGGAATTCTTCCAGTACCTTTGAATCCATTTGTAATTTCATTAATTTCTGATTCTGTATTTGGAAAAACAATTTTTTCCGCTAGAAATTTTGTAACTATTACATTAATAAAATCTCTTAATGCATAACTAAAAGTTGATTCTCCCATTCCAAACCTATTACCTATAGACCTAAAACATTCTCCAGTAGCAAGAAACCATAATGATGCACCAACCTTTTGTTCCCATGCAAGTCCAACTATACCAGGTCCTGTAATTTCTCTTCTTAAATGTGGTATTATTTCACAGCATAACCATTCGAATGTAGACCTGGTTAACCTAAAATGTCTTTTAAATTCAAAATCTTGCATATTTAAACATATTTCATTAAACCAATACTGAGATATTGATCTATTTAATCTTCTTAAATTGATGCACTCATTAATTTCTATTCTATTAAGTTGTAAATATAGCAAGTTTAAAGGTAAAATGTTAAAATTTTCTTCCTCTTCTTCTTGTTCAGTTTGATAAGTAGCAATTAAATTTTCTTCAAATTCATTATATTTAATAAGTATAATAATTATTAATATACAAATTGAAATTTGGAATTCCCTGTTCATTACTGAGAAAATAATATGTAATTATAAAAATTTATGTAAAATTTTAAAAGAAAGTACGAAAAAAAAAATTTTTAAAGCATAACGGTAAATCATTAATCTAATGTAACACAAAAATTTGTGAATCAAGATTGAAACGTTAATCTCAATTTCAAGCTGATCTCAATCCCAATCTCAATCCCAATCTCAATCACAGGTTTTGTGAAGACCCCCATTGTGCGGTAATAAATCAAGCATGGCTAGACAAAATGTCACCCTGTGTCTGACATTTTACCTGTTTATGCTTGATTTTCATCTGTCCCGTGCTTGATATTTATCTGTACGTGCTTGATATTTTATCTGTACGTGCTTGATGTTTTATCTGTATGTGCTTGATATTTTATCTGTCACGTGCTTGTTGTTTTATCTGTACATGATGCTTGATGTTTTTATCTGTTCGTGCTTGGCATTTTTATCTGTCCGTGCTTGAGGTTTTATCTATCTGTACTTTTGTCCAATTGTATTTGATTTTAATTTTATCTTGTCAAAAATTAGTTTCTTTGTCAGCATAGGGGTGATATTTTGTCAATCACATGTTTTTTAAGTTTAGCATAGTTTTTACACGAAGAATTTTTTTTTATTTTATTGGCTTTTTTTTATAAAACAATTTTTGTAGAGAATTTTTATTTTTAATATAGGCAAAGGTTTTTTTTGATAAAATTCTTTTGGAATTTTTTTTTAATAAAAAGACTTTTTTTTGATAAAAAATTTTGTTAGAGAATTTTTTATTGATAGGGAAATTTCTGAGTTTTTCTTCGATGGATAATTTCGTTAAAAAATTTAAATTTCATTGGAGATTTTTTTTTTAATAAGATTTTTTTTTTTGATAGAGAATTCATTGAGAATTGAGAACTTTTTTTTTTTGTAGAATTTTTATAATAGGAAAGATTTTTTTTGATAAAATAATTTTGTCAGAAACTTTTTTAGCAAATGAGATTTTTTTTTGATAGAGAATTTCGTTAAGAATTTTTTTTTTAATAGGAGGGAGTTTTCCTTGATAAAGAATTTCTTTTGGGAATTTTTTTTAATAGGTGAAAGTTATTTTTTATGGAGAATTTTATTAGAGAATTTTTTTTAATAGGGGGATTGTTTTTGATAGAGAATTTTATTAAAGAATTTTAATTAATAGGAAGATAAATAATTTCGCTGAGAATTTTTTTTTTAATGGGTAAAATTTTTTTTTTTTTGATAGATCATTTCATTAGTAAATTTTTTTAACAGAGAAGATTTTTTTTTGATTAAGAATTTCATTAGAGAATTTCTGGTTGAAAAGTTTTTTTATTTTTTTGATGGAGAATTTTGTTAGAAGTCTCAATAGAAAATTTATTGAAAATAGTTTTTTTTAATAAGGGTATCGAGAATTTTGGCTTGATATTTTTTTTTTTAATAAAGAATTTCATTAGATAGAGAGCTTTTTTTTAAAAAAATTGATTGAAAATTTATTAAATTTTACAATTTTAATAAATTTTTTTTTTTTTTAATGGATATTATAAAATAAATGGTTTGCTGGTAGTTAAAGCTCTGCATGAGCTGGCTCGAGCTGAGCCAAGGCATAGCTCACGCTCAGCTCGAAAATTAAGAGAGCAGAGTCCGCAATGAACTGAACCACGGCAAATATTGGCTCAAGCTTTTTGAGCCAAGCCGAACCATAATAAATCCTGGCTCAAGCTGAGCTGGACTTGAGCGGGCTCGAGCTGGCTTGAGCTTTACCTAAAAAAAAAGAGAGAAATGGCGTTAATGATGTTTTATAACACCATTACACAGCCACACACTCACCAAACAACACCTACCGCATATTCCATAGCCGGAGAGATGAAAAGGAGTGATGGGAGACGAAAAGGAGCGATGGGAGATGAAAAAAATTTTCTTACAAAATTTTTTATCAAAAAAAATCTTTTTATTATTGCCGTTTTCAAAATTACTGACAAATTCCGATTTGCGAGGTTTGATATATGATTTTTTGTATAACAAAAGTGAATCACATTTTTACGCGAATTTTTAATATTTTCATGTCAAATTTTTTTGTGAATCATCAAATTCAAGATAAAATGTGTACCAACGCAAAATTTTAGCATATATTTAATATAAAAATTTTGGACTTTTACTATGCAGATATCATTTATTATAGTTATTTATATATAAAAATAAAGTGAATCACATTTCTGCATGAATTTTTAATATTTTCATGTCAATTTTTTTTTGTGAATCATCAAATTCAAGTCAAAATGTGTATCAACGCAAAATTTCAGCATATATTTCATATAAAAATTTTGGACTTTTACTATGTTAATATTATTTATTGCAATTATTTACATATAAAAATAGTGACATAGAAAAGTCCAAATTTTAAATGAAATATATATTGAAATTTTGCCTTGATATACACAATGTCTTGAATTTGATGATTCACAAAAAAATTTTAATATAAATATATTAAAAATTGATGTAGAAATGTGATTCACTTTATTTTTATATATAAATGACTGTAATAAATGATATCTGCATAATAAAAGTCCAAAATTTTTATAAGAAATATATACTGAAATTTTGTGTTGATACACATTTTGACTTGAATTTGATGATTCACAAAAAAAATTTGACATGAAAATATTAAAAATTCATGCAGAAATGTGATTCATTTTATTTTTATATATAAATAACTACAATAAATGATATCTACATAATAAAAGTCCAAAATTTTTATAAGAAATGTATACTGAAATTTTGCGTTGATACACATTTTGACTTGAATTTGATGATTCACAAAAAAAATTTGACATGAAAATATTAAAAATTCAGAAATGTGATTCACTTTATTTTTATATATAAATGACTATAATAAATGATATCTGCATAGTAAAAGTCCAAAATTTTTATATTAAATATATGCAAAATTTTGCGTTGATACACATTTTATCTTGAATTTGATGATTCACAAAAAAAATTTGACATGAAAATATTAAAAATTCGCGTAAAAATGTGATTCACTTTTGTTATACGAAAAATCATATATCAAACCTCGCAAATCGGAATTTGTCAGTAATTTCGAAAACGGCAATAAAAAAAATTTCAAAAGAAATTCTATCCTATCAAACAAAGCCTTTGCCTATATTAAAAATAAAAATTCTCTACAAATTTGTTTATTAAAAAAAGCCAATAATAAAAAAAATTATTCGTGTAAAATTTAAAAAAAAAAAAAATTTTTAAAACTACGCTAAACTTAAAAACATGTGATCGACAAAATATCAACCCTGTACTGACAAAGAAACTAATTTTTGACAAAGATAAAATTATCGAGTATAGTTGGATTAAATCAAACACAGTTGGACAAAAACATCAAGCACAGACGGACAAAAATATCAAGCACAGATGGATAAAAACATCAAGCACGTACAGATAAAATATCAAGCACATACAGATAAAACATCAAGCACGTACAGATAAAATATCAAGCACGTACAGATAAATATCAAGCACGGACAAATGAATATCAAGCATGAACAGGTAAAATGTCAGGCACGGTGTAACATTTTGTCAATCCATGCTTGATTCGGCTTGCCATACTGTAACACCTGCTGTACCTGCTGTACCTGCCGTAAAATGTGGCATACTTTGTCAAGTATGGCTCGAAAATCGAAATAGTGATCACATAATAAATTTTGCATAAATATTATTACCATATTTACTCATACTAATAGGGCGTTTAATAAAAAAAAGAAAAAAATAGATTTTTTTTTTTTATTCAGTTAGGGAATATTTTGATATAATAAATAGTAATGGGTCAATGTATTGGTAAAGGTAAAAATCGTATATATAGTATGAACATTTGATACAATAAGAATTTTAAAATTTTTAACAAATTGACAATATAATAAAACTAGTTTCTGGTAGTGTTAATAAAAAAAATGGCTCTGAAGAATCTGAAGGAAGTACCGAGGAATATGAAGGTATATTAAACAAGCTGAAATATTAAAATACTTATCTATAAATAAACCTATATATAATATATAACTAACTAAATTATATAAAATCATATTAAATAATTTAGCTCGTAAGTTAATAGGTTGTTTTATAATTAAATAATAACGGAATTACTTATTATTTTTACTATATTCTATGTAACTAAATATACTATAGTTTGTAAGTTATCAGTTATTTAAATTTTTAGTTTTTTACTTTATTTATATTTACATAATATTCAAATAACTAATAAATTCTTTGTTTTAAATAACTAATTAATTATATTACAGCTGGTAAGTTATAATATTATATTTAATATTATATTTATTTATTAATATTTTACTATAATTTAACTAATTATACTCCTAATTTAAATAAATAGATTGTAAGTAATATATTCAATTTATAGTAAATACCTTTCTATTATATTTATATCAACTAATTAAGAATTAATAATAATTCAGGGTGTAAGTTATATGATGTCTATATTTCTATTATTTATATAATTTAAGCTAAATTCTTTATTTAAAAAATTATTTGTAATTTCTTTTAGTTGGTAAGTTATTTATTTAATTCTATTTTACTTATTGTTATAATATTTACATATAATATAAACTAACAAAATCCTTTATTTAAAAAATTATTTTAATAATATAGGGAGTGAGTTATTTATTTAATTCTATTATTACTACTTCTTTACAGAAACTTCAAGAATGGCTTAATGCGCAGTAACTGCATATATGTAATTTCTTTACAATTGCATAATGTGGTCACTATGTATTTATAACGCAGTTACCACGCATTAAGCCATCGCTACGATCTTGAAGTTTCTGTAAAGTTATTGTTATAATATTTACATATATTTAAACTAACTAAATTCTTATTTAAAAAATTATTTAAATAATATAGAGAGTGAGTTATTTATTTAATTCTATTATTACTTATTATAATAATATTTACATATAATTTAAACTAACTAAATTCTTTATTTAAAAAATTATTATATAGATGGTAAGTTATTTATTTAATTCTATTATTAATCATTGTAATAATATTTACATATAATTTAAATTAACTAAATTTTTTATTTAAAAAAATTATTTAAATAACATAGCTCGTAAGTTATTTATTTAATTCTATTATTACTTATCATTATATAATTTAAGCTAAACTAACTAAATTCTTTATAAATTATTTTGTAATTCTTTTAGATTGTAAGTTATAATTTATTTATTTAATTCTATTATTACTTATTGTTATAATATTTATATATAATTTGAACTAACTAAATTTTTATTTAAAAAATTATTTAAATAATATAGGGAGTAAGCTATTTATTTAATTATACTATTCTTATTGTTATAATATTTACATATAATCAAACTAAACCAACTAAATTCTTTATTAAAAAATTATTTTGTAATTTCTTTTAGATTGTAAGTCATAATTATTTATTTAATTCTATTATTACCTATCATAATAATATTTACATATAATTTAAATAAATTCTTTATTTAAAAATTATTTTTGTAATTTCTTATACTAGTTGGTAAGTTATTTATTTAATTCTGTTATTATTTATTGTTAAAATATTTACATATAATTTAAACTAACTAAATTCTTTATTTAAAAAATTATTTTATAGATGGTAAGTTATTTATTTAATTCTATTATTACTTATTATTATAATATTTACATATTATATAAACTACTAACTAAATTCTATATTTAAAAAATTATTTAAATAATATAGGGTGTAAGTTATTATTTATTTAATTTTATTATTACTTATTGTTATAATATTTACATATAATTTAAACTATCTAAATTCTTTATTTAAAAAATTATTTAAATAATTTAGGGTGTAAGTTATTTATTTAATTCTATTATTACTTATTGTTATACTAAATTCTTTATTTAAAACTTATTTTGTAACTTTTTTTAGTTAGTAAGCTATTTGATTAATTCTATTATTATTTGTTGTTATAATATTTGCATATAATTTAAACTAACTAAATACTTTATTTAAAAAATTATTTTATAGATGGTAAGTTCATATTTAATATCTATTATTATTATTTGTTATAATATTTACGTATTATTTAACTAACTAACTAAATTTATTATTTAATAGATCGTAGGTTATAAGTTATTATTTAATTCTATTATTACATATTATTATAATATTTACATATAATTTAAATTAACTAAATTCTTTGTTTAATAGATCGTAAGTTATAACTTATAAGTTATTTATTTAGTTCTATTATTACTCATTGTAATAATATTTGCATATAATTTAAACTAACAATTCTTTATTTAAATTATATAAATATATAGGGTGTAAGTTATTTATTTAATTCTATTATTACTTATTGTTATACTAAATTCTTTATTTAAAACTTATTTTGTAACTTTTTTTAGTTAGTAAGCTATTTGATTAATTCTATTATTATTTGTTGTTATAATATTTGCATATAATTTAAACTAACTAAATACTTTATTTAAAAAATTATTTTATAGATGGTAAGTTCATATTTAATATCTATTATTATTATTTGTTATAATATTTACGTATTATTTAACTAACTAACTAAATTTATTATTTAATAGATCGTAAGTTATAAGTTATTATTTAATTCTATTATTACATATTATTATAATATTTACATATAATTTAAATTAACTAAATTCTTTGTTTAATAGATCGTAAGTTATAACTTATAAGTTATTTATTTAGTTCTATTATTACTCATTGTAATAATATTTGCATATAATTTAAACTAACAATTCTTTATTTAAATTATATAAATATATAGGGTGTAAGTTATTTATTTAATTCTATTATTACATATTGTTATAATATTTACATACATTTTAAACTATCTTAATTCTTTATTTAAAAAATTATTTTGTAATTTCTTTTAGTTGGTAAGCTATTTATTTAATTCTATCATTGCTTATTGTTATAATATTTACATATAATTTAAACTAACTAAATTCTTCACTTGAAAAATTATTTAAATAATATAGGGTGTAAGTTATTTATTTAATTCTATTATTACTTTATATTGTTATAATATTTACATTTGTTTAAACTAACTAAATTCTTTATTTAATAGATCGTAAGTTATAAATTATTTATTGCTTACATTATTACTTATTGTTATTATTATAATATTTACATATAATTTAAATTAACTAAATTCTTTATTAAAAAATCATTTAAATAATATAGAGAGTAAGTTATTTATTTAAATCTATTATAGTATTATTACTTATTATTATAATATTTACATATAATTTAAACTAACAAATCCTTTATTTAAAAAATTATTTTAATAATATAGGGAGTGAGTTATTTATTTAATTCTATTATTACTACTTATGATATTTACATATATTTAAACTAACTAAATTCTTATTTAAAAAATTATTTAAATAATATAGAGAGTGAGTTATTTATTTAATTTTATTATTACTTATTATAATAATATTTACATATAATTTAAACTAACTAAATTCTTTATTTAAAAAATTATTATATAGATGGTAAGTTATTTATTTAATTCTATTATTAATCATTGTAATAATATTTACATTTAATTTAAATTAACTAAATTCTTTATTTAAAAAAATTATTTAAATAACATAGCTCGTAAGTTATTTATTTAATTCTATTATTACTTAGTATCATTATAATATTTACATATAATTTAAGCTAAACTAACTAAATTCTTTATTTAAAAAATTATTTTGTAATTTCCTTTAGATTGTAAGTTATAATTTACTATTTATTTAATTCTATTATTACTTATTATAATAATATTTACATATAATTTAAACTAACTAAATTCTTTATTTAAAAAAATTATTTTATAGATGGTAAGTTATTTATTTAATTCTATTATTACTTATTGTTATAATATTTACATTTAATTGAAACTAACTATTTAATTTCCTTTAGATGGTAAGTTATTTATTTAATTCTATTATTACTTATTGTGATAATATTTACATATAATTTAAACTAACTAAATTTTTATTTAAAAATTATTTAATAATATAGCTTGTAAGTTATTTGTAATTTTATTGTTATATATTTTATATTTATTTGTTAACTGTATTCTTTCATTTAAAATTTCTATTACTTTAGTTGGTAAGTTGTGAAATATAGCTTATTATTATTATATATATTTGTACAAGAACTAAGACATATATTATCTTAAATTCCAATTTAAATTTTAGAGTGAGTGTTAATTTTAATCTTAAATTTTGTGTCAATTTTATTATGAACTTTAATTATTTAAATTTATAGATTTGGAAAAAGTGGAAATACAATTATAGATAAATTTATCCTTGAAAAAAGATTAAAATGGATTCCTTATAATAAATTTAAAAATGTTGAATATCTTAATGAAGGAGGATTTGGTACTATATACAAAGCTATTTGGTTAAAAAATAATGAAGATAATAAAGAAGTAATTCTTAAATGTCATAATAATTTAAATGAAAATTTAAATGAATTTTTAAATGAAGTATGATAGTATATTATTTATTTTTTTCAATTTGAATTATAATTTACTTATATTAATATATTATTATTTTTTATAGTGGAAATATCATGAAAGATGTTTAGATTCAATTGAAATTATTTATTTTTATGGATTTACAAAAGATCCAGATACTTTAAAATATATGGTAGTAATAGATTATGCAAACAAAGGTAATTTAAGAGGAAACTTAACAAGAATAATCAAAAATAATTGGGATCAAAAATTATATATGTTGTGTGAAATTATTTCTGGACTTAATAGTATACATGAACAAAATCTTATTCATTGTGATTTTCATGATGGTAATATTTTAAATCATAATGAGGATAAAATTTATGTTAGTGATTTAGGATTATGTCAGCCTGTAAAATCATTTTTGAAAGAGTATAATATTTATGGTGTTGTACCATTTATGGCACCTGAAGTTTTAAGAGGCAAATCTTATACTCCAGCTAGTGATATATATAGTTTTTCTATGATTATGTGGGAATTTACATCTGGTACGCCACCATTTAACAATAGAGCACACGATATTCAACTTAGTTTAAGTATTTGTAAAGGTGAACGTCCTGAAATTATTGAAAATACTCCACAATGTTATGTAGATTTAATGAAAAAATGTTGGGATGAAGATCCATTAAACAGGCCATCTTCTAAGGAAGTTTTAAAAACTATTATAAAATGGATTGGTCTTCCTTCTAACAAGAAAATTAAAGATATTGATAAAGAATTAAAATGTAATATTATGGAATTTATAAATGCACCAATTGGGCATAACATTCTTACTACTGAATCTCATCCACAGGCTTGTTATACAAGTCGCATACTTGATTTTACTAGTAAAAAATTGAATGAAATTCTTGAAAGTGAAGATTTGAATAGTTGTATAATTAAAGATTTGAAGTCATTAGGTATGTAATATAGTATATATAAAAATTAATCTTGCAAATCATTTTTGTGAAATTAATTTATTATTTAATATTAAAACAGATAAAAATACTAGTAAAAAATTGAATGAAATTCTTGAAAGTGAAGATTCACAAACTTATTATGCAAGCCATTCTTCTACTGGCATAACTGAAGAGTTGGATGATTGTATAATCAAAGATACAAGTAATTAGGTATGTAATATAATATGATATAAAATAAACTAATTTTGCAAATTATATACATGTAATTAATTTTATTTACTTTAATTATTCAGATATTAAAATAGATAAAAATCAACCAATTATTTATGTTTTAAAAAAGGTTTATAGTTTTTTTAAGTTATATTTGACATCATGCATTTAACAAAAATTGCTCATTATTTTATTCTTTTTAGATTTATTTAAACACTAAGGCCAGAGTAGTAAAATATTTTAAAGATTCTTAGTTTGTAATTTAAATAATTCCTTTTATTTATATTTTATCCAAATATTAAATATATGAATTCTCTTAAAATTATTTAAACACTAGGACTAGAGTAGTAATTATTTTACAAATTTCTTAGCTTGTAATTTAAATAATTCCCTTTTTTTATATTTTATCCAAATATTAAATATATGGATTCTCTTCTTAGAACTATTTAAATACTAGGACTAGAGTAGTAAATATTTTACAAATTTCTTAGTTTGTAATTTAAATAAATCTTTTTTTTATAAATTATTAAATAATAGGGTATATAAACCCATTTCTAATGCATAAATTGAAAATGAATAATGTAAAATTTTTATACTTATTTCAATAGCTGGTTGGATTTAATTTGTATTGTTGACTTTATTTTTAATATTATTTAAATATTTTGATTAATATAGGAATTACATTAAGGATATCTGGGTTATTTTTTTTGATAATTCAAAGCCTGCTTACTTTATTCTATTTTGATGTATAAGTACATTTATATATGCTAAAATGAATATATATTTAATTGAAAAGAACTTTTTCCACTGATCACTTGTCCATAAATTTTAGGAAAAACTGATGAAACAAAAAGCGGAAGAGTTCATATGTAAAGTTATTTCTTGAGCCAGACAAATATTATTAACTTCTTTAAATTCATTTTGAGACTAGATTCACACAAAGTTAATAGGAAAAATTCTTTTGGACCTGTTACAACATTTTTTCTTTTTTAACCTATACGGAGGCTTGAGACCTTGTAAAAGTTAGAGGACTTGTTTTACAACAATACGAATTGGCTTAAAGGAACAGAAATGGTATCACATAGTACAACCCAGTAAAAAGTCCTGTACTGAATTCATATTAGGTTTGTATTGAATTTATACGTGAGCCCGTTTGGTACGAAAAATTGGACCATAAATAGGATAAAATTAAAATAAATATGGCCAAATTTTATACCGAATGGGCTCATTTCATAATTGGCCTATATTTGGTACAAGAACTTTTTACTGGGCAAGTAAAGCTCTTTCCTTTGTTTTATCAGCTTGTTAGAAACTTTTACTCTTTGACCTTGGGTTTCTTGAGAATTTTAGGTCAAGTTTAGCATGGTGGTGGAAGGAAATAAAAATTTTTTGAGGAACCAATGAAATTGGAAATCAATTGCATCATCTTGCCGGCGTAACTACATAGTCAAGTAATAGTAGTAAAAATATTTCAGGGACTAAGCAAGGTGACGTCAGATGGGATAATAAAGCAGGGTCGAATTTAGTTTTGGAGCTATTAGTTGTTATTTATTGTATATACATGTAACACTGTAACACATTCTAAGATTAGATTTATTAGATTTGCTGCTAAATTTTCATCATTACTACTCTTGGGCATATTTAGTATCTATTGGGTTAGTAGTTTGGTGTAGAATTTCTTGGGCTAAATCCTGTTTTAGTTAAAGTTAAGACTTAAGACCGGGTTAGAATCCCTGGTAGTATTTGTTTTTCATTAAATGGTACACTAAATAAATGTTTAGTGTTAAATAGGAATGCAATAATCCATTCTTTTATAAAAACATAAACAGAAGGAGTAAGAATTCCAGATCAAGTTAAAATAGATTTGCAATCATTTTTCTCTAATGTGGAATGAAAGATGAAACGAAAGATGATGATCGCAGCAATGTTAGTAATAATATCATAATTTAATAAAAGTCATAAATATATTACTCCAAGGAAATTCAAATATAATCATATTGAGGAAATTTTAAAGGGAGGAATTCTATTAGTAAAAAACTCTATTAACAAATTTGATAAGCTTTTTTTTGAAATTTCTATATTGCAATCATTGGTTGAATTTAAAGTGTAAAAATACCAAGTTCGAAAATTAAATATTTTGTATGACAATTAATAAATGATTGATTAATCATATGGCCGATTTGTCTCTTATCACTAATTAATTTTTAGTGATAAATATAAATTATAATCAACATGCCGATCAAAATAACCTGAAAAAAGTGATAATAACAGATTATGCACAATGACATACATGACGATTTCATATTTAAACCAATTGTTGGTATCTTGAAACTAGTTTCTCGCAACTTTGAAACCTGTCAGGAATTGGTCTGTAATTGGTTTTATTTGGAAGGAACTATTTTATTTTGGAAAATGGTAAGTAGTATATTAAAAATTTATTATACTCACTTAACGAACCTTTTTTGCTTTAAAACAATAAAAATGGCTGGAACAACCGTACGTGTTCTCATTGCTGAAAGTAATTTTTTTTTCAATAATTTTTTTTAATGTAGGAAAGTTCAATAACACCCTTTTATCAATAGCTACGTTTTCTAATTGTGTTTTCATACATGATTATCCAAGAAGTTCTAAAATTGAAGCACATTTTCAATCAAATGAACGATTATATATTTCATATTACAATATTATTTCTCTGGGAACCTATCCTTCCACACCGAAATTGACACAAAAATCTAAAAACAACGCATCTCAATATCCAATACCCGACGATTATATAGTTGAAACAGAGTTTTCTGAAAGAAGTCTTATATGCAAAACTAAATATATTTCAGTTTCAAAGGTAGTATGCTATACAATTAATTGGAAGATTGGTCATGCAGAGTGGAGTGTTAGTAGTACCCAATCTTCAACAGCTGTTGTTAATACATTTTTACAGGTATTTAACTCATATTTATATTAGATAAATTTTAATAACATACAATTAATTTTAATATTATATTTAATAGAAAATTAACTCAACTAAATCATCTGGGCCTCAGTTATTTGGATTTGATATTGAGCCACTATATCATGCTTGTTTACAAATTGGGTTTTGACCTGCTACTGCTGTTACAACAGAAGTTAATAACTGAAAAAGACCACTTGAAGATATCACTTCCTGTTCACAGCAAAATAAAAGATTTAACAGTTTTGGAAGGGATGTGCAAAAAGCAGTTGATGAATTGATTGTTAAACATAAGCTGACAAATTTATCTGGAGAGCCAATTTTATATTTACAGCATATTGGATTTGATTGCAAAAAGAATCAAGTTTGCATCAACTTCAAAGATTTGAATTCTATAACAATTCAAACAAAACTTGATGCTATTGTACATGTGTGTGATGAAGCACTTTTAAGTCGTGATGGATATCGGCATTTAGCAGCAGATGTACCATCACTTTTTTGTGAATATTTAGTTGCTGATCACTGAAATAAGATAAATAAATTAATAAATACTCAGATACATGTGGAAATTTTTAATATAGAAGATATTGATCAATTTAATAGTGATAATATATAATTCTGATGAACGTGCTAGTGATGCTTTAGTAAATAATTATAAAGTAGGAAATGGGCTTATCGGTCACTTTCAACTTTACTTAAAATATTAATACCTGTTTGGAAAGGAAGAGAAAATCCTGTAATAATCCAGGAGATATTCTTCATATAAAACTTGGTGGAGATGGTCGTAATGTTGGGAGAAAACAAAATCATGTAATGGTTACTTTTTTGTTTATTAAATGAAAAGGATGATATACTTAAACCAAACTATCAATATAGGTATATTTTTTGTGTATTGTTAAATTAATTGTAATTTTAATAAAAAATAAAATAAAATTCATTACTGTTTTAGTATATATCTTTACATAGGTAAAGAAAAATATGAGACATTGGATAAAGTTGGCAAAATATTTGCCTTACAGTTGGCTGATTTAAAGGAGAATGGAATAATTGATGATGATGGCGTTCACTGGCCTATTAAATTTTATTTTTCTGGTGATTGGAAGTTTACCTATATTATTTTGGGTCTAAATGCACCTAATTCTGAATATTTTTGTCTATTCTGTGAATGTGATGCTAAATCCCGGCATAATATGGATCTTTTTTGGATGCCTACTGGAAATACTAAAGGTTAAAATTTTTTTCTAAATTGTTAATTGGTAAAAAAAAAATAATATGTAAGTAATCATTATAATTACATTAATTAGGGGGGAAAAGGGCATCTTTGTTTCCTGTGATTGATTTACTTAATTATATTTCTGATGAGCTTCATATCTTATTATGGATATCTGATATATTGATGGAATGTCTATTTAGAGATCTATTTAAGAAAAATGATTTTGAACAAAATTTTAAAGAAAAAATTGAAAAAAAATGAATGACATTAAAATACTACAATATTTTCCTGTAAGTGAATTTATACCTGGAGTACATGGAGTGGATATTAAAAATTTGTGGTGTAAATTTTATCAGTTGTATGAGGTTTTAAGAAAACCATCTCACACTGAAGCAGAAATTTTAAAATTTGAGGAAGATGCAAAAAATTGGCCAAATGAATTCTGCAACAGCAATTCTGGGACTTTATAGGAAGGATGATGTCACACCTTACATGCATATGCTTACAATGCATGTCCCTTATTTTATGTGTCGATTAAAGAAAAAAGGACTTTTGCTTAGATTATTTTCAACAAGTAGCATTGAAAAAAAAAATCACGATCAGGTATGATATAAAATTTTGCATAAATGTTTTCATTAACTTATTATTCGTTTATTACTTATTAGGTTAGATTGTTTTTTAGAGGAACAACTATGGGAGGTGGTAAAAAAACTTCCTGTTGCTTATGATATACTAGTATTTAAAAATTGGCAAATCTTTTATTTGATCCTAATGAAATAACATGTAGAAAAATTAATATTTATAATGGTGAAAATACAATCTAAATTATGTTTTACATACAAAACTTCTAATTTATAATTTATTTATTTCTGGAATTCTGGTTGAAATCCAAAAAAAAATTCTATTAAAATATCTATAAATTATTTATTGATATCTTTTGATTTAATTCTTGAAGGGAAGCGTGGTAAAATAAGTCTATATTAGTGTTCCAATCTGTGGATCATCCGTCATCCGTCAATAACTGTGATCTGAATCTGAATGGATAAATTTAGTTCATCCGATGAGTGATCTGATGGATGATCCGTCTAACTAAATTTAGTTACTATGATCAAAGTTTAAAATAAAATTTTTTTTCAAATATATAATTTTAATTTTAACGCTCCTTTTAAAAATGAGACTAATCGCTACATAAAACTCTTAACCAATGAAGACTTAAGAGCTGAAAATGAAAATTTGATTATTTTATTAGAACTTTTCCCGTATTCTTTATTTTATTCACGAATTTTGTAGTTGTTTTCTTTCCTGATTTGCAAGCCTAATTACCCAGAACCTCCTAACTAAGCCGTTTGCTGAGAGAACAACTACATTTTACTTATAATAAGAAAGTTATTTAGGAAGAACATTTGAACTTTTCTTTTCTTTTCTTTTTTAGGAATGGGGTTTTCAACTTGATCTTGGTAAGTGTCGATGATGCTTCATGTTTCTCCTTTCAGGAATGACAATAACATTCCTCCTTTCTTTTTTTCAAAAGGAATGGATTCTGTCTAGACTGAAACAATTTAGGTAAATATTAGAGGGATTTCTTGTTTCTTCTTAATTTTTTTTCTTTCTAGGAACGGCATTGACTGTTCCTTCCCTTTTTTAGGAGCGGATTCAGCTCAGGCTTCTTAGAATGGCCTTAGGTAATATTGGAAGGTTTTTTTTAATCTTTTCTTTCCAGGAATGGTATTGACCGTTCCTTCTTTAATTTTTTTTTTAGGAATGGCATTAATTATCCCTTCTATCTTGTGACTTGGACTTTAACGTTATTAAGATTCTTGACTAGATTCACCATGAATTGAATTTAAGTGTTTGCCATTTCGTTTTAAAAATATTAACTTTTTGAAAAAATTAGGACACGTCCTAGTTCTTTTTGCAGTTAATATATTGCCAGCATTAGAGAATAGTCTTTTGCTTGCAGTTGAACATGCATAAACTGCTAAGTATTTCTTAGCAAGACAAGTCAAGATTGGAAACTTTTCTTTTCACTTATATCACCATGCAAATGGATCACCTTCTAAATCAATTTCCTCTAATTGTAAATAACCAATCTCATCATCAGCCAGAATAATTTTCTTCTTTAAGTCTGCAAAAATAGTATATGCTTTTTTGTTTTTTTTCCTATTATCATCTACATTTATAGGTAATAATAAATCATCATTTGAACCTTGAAACTTTAATTCTTTATATTTCTTTTCCAACAAATCTTTAGCTGCATAACGTTCTGAATCAGAAACAAAGCTAAGATCTTTCATTCTTGGATCAAGTAAAGTGGGAAGAAGTTTATCAAGTGATGTAAGATCATTCCAATAATAATTCATCACTGTGAAAAGACTGAGTTTAATTTGATCAATTAGACCATAACAATTAACAGGATTATTAATCTGAGTTCTTTTATTATTAGTCAGCAATTGTCATTCATTATTCTCTATTCCAGCTTGCAGTTATTCATTTTCTTCTACTGCCATATCTTCATCAAATGCCGTATCGTTATCACCAAAATTAATATTAATTTTTTCAGCTGCTGCAACACCACATGATGTTGAAGGATGAAACCTCTTTTTGATGTTAATTAATATAGGATTCATCATTGAATGGGTACAATAACTACTTCCTCCTAGAAGTTCTGTGGCTTCTGCATAAGGTTTTAATACTGGAATCAAATCCTGAATTAAATCCCATTCATCTGAAGTTAACATAATACTATTTAACCTTTTTTCGAATCTAAATCATTTTTTGTAGTAAGAGTATTAATCAACATAATAATATGATTTTTAAGTTTCAAAAGCCTCTGCCAAGCTAAATATGATGAATTCCATCGTGTTGGTGAATCAGATATAACATGAAGATATTCAGATATCTTTTCAGGATTCTATATTATATACAAAATTTTAATATAATTTTTTGAATATTAAAAAAAAAAATAATAAAATTATGACAAAATACTTGCAATATATTCCTTTCTAAGATCATTATTCAAATCTGGAAATTTTTTCTGGATATCTTCTAAACGCTCACTCTGCTTTGAATGCAAAAAAAATTGATAAGACATTTTACACGTGCTATTAATACCTCTGCGGATTTCATACCCTTCCCAACAACCAACTGTAGTATATAAGCTGTGCATCTTAGACAATTGACATTTTTCATATCTAGAATTGCTTTTTTGACATTAGAACTGTTATCTGTTGTTGCAGTAAATACCAATTCACGAATTTTCCATTCCTTCAATATTTCCTCAAGCGTTTCAAGAATATGTTGAGAGGTATGTGGATACTTTACGTAGGCTATATCCAAAGTATATTCGTGTAATTCAAATGAATTATTAATAAATAAACAAGTAATTCCAAAAAAGCCTTAGCGGTTCTTAACAGTCCAAAGATCCAAAGTCAAGGATACCAATTTGGCTTGAACTCTAATAGTTTGTTGCAATTTTGAAAAGGAAAAATTAAATGCATTGTGAATAATACCCTTTACAGTTTCTGGACAAGGCATAACAAAGGTAGGATTTAGTTGATTAATCAATTGGCAGAATTTTAGATTTGCAACAACGCTAATCAGTTGGATATCATCAACTATCCAATCAACAAGATATTGCCAGCATTCCTCTTGATTTTTTGCTGAATAATGTTTATGACTCTTTGTAACTTGATTATCTGGATCTTTAACAAACCTTATTGTTTTTACCATCTTTAGTGATATCATGCTTATTTCTTAAATGATTTATCGCATTACCAGTAGACCCACTACTATTAATGTATATTTTTCTACATGGTGTTTGATTGGAAGCATCAATAACTTTACAGACAATTACTTGACGTGTTACACCTTTTATTTCTTGTGTCTCTTCATCCCAATAAGTCAATAAGTCCAAACCTAGCTAGTTTTTTTTTGCTGTTCTTAGAGTTGGTCTCATCATCATTAAGTAATGGTGCATTATTGGGACTTTCAGTTTCGTTAGGTATTGGTATAGGTATTCATTTTGGCTAAAAGTATTTCGTCAAGTTTGATTTAATGATTATCATTTATAAGATAGTTCACATGACCTAAAGTATGATCTTTTCTTGTTAAAGACGATACAAAAATATCACATGATAGTAACGACAATAAAGATAATTTATCTTTTGCTGATTTGATCTTTATTCTTAAATAGAACAGTTCAATTTTCTTTATATATTATTTACAATCAAAGTAATTTATTTTAATTTTTTTGTGTTTGATTTAACAAAGCAAGTCCTAGAATGTAAGAGTAGTTAATATTATTGATCATTCTTAAAATGAAAGAACTTCGAAAAAAAAGGAAAACAATACCTAAATTGCTAAACCAGCCAAAAGAACCTAAGCTGAACCCATTTTTAAAGGAAAAAAGACGACATGATTAATACTTAACACCAAAGAAAAGTCATCAAAAGAGTCTCTGGACTTACTAGATCATCTAAGATCATCTAAGATCATCTAAGACAAAACAAAGGTGGCCAAACTATTTTCAACAAAATAAAAGGAATAGTTGAATTCATTCCTAAAAAAAAAAGAAAGGAGTGGTTAATGCCATCTCAGAAAGAAAAAAAAAATAAAAGAAGCAAAAAACTTACCTAAGATCATTCTAAGAAGTTCAAGCCTAACCCATTCCTAGAAAGAAAAAAATATCAAAACCAAATCCATTCCTTAAAAAAAGAAAGAAAAATTGGTTAATTTCATTCCAAGAAAAATCTCTGTCCTGACACTTAAATTCGCCCATGCCTTAAAAAAGTGAAGAAAAACAAAACTTAAAAGAAACACGAAATCTCTCCAACACTTACTCCAAGGAGCCTAAGCCGTCAAGCTGAAGAACCCATTCCTAAAAAAAGTAAGAAGGAACGGTTAATGCCATCCCTAGAAAGAAAAAAAAATCTTAAAAAAAAACAAAAACCTACCTAAAGTCGTTCTAACCTAGCCGAAACTATTCCTAATAAAAAAAAAGGAACAGTTAATTCTGTTCCTAGAAACTAGAAAAAAGGAAAACTTTCTATATATATATACCTAAAATCATTCCCATCATGTCGTTACCGTTTCTAAAAATTAAAAGAGAACAGTTAATATCGTTCATAAAAAAAGAAATACCAAAAAAAAAGAAAAAATTAACCTGAAATAAGTCTAACGGCGGTATAAGCCGCTGTTCCCTAGTTGTTCCATTACAAAAAAAAAAAAAAGGTTTAAAAAAAAAAAAAAAAAATTTTCTTAAAAACCTATTTAAGACGATCGGATTTGACAGATGATCTGATTTCATCCGATCCATCAATAAAATGCCCATCCGATCTATCTAATTTATCCGACGGATGACGGATATCCAAATTTGGAACGGATAATCAGTTGACGGATGGAACTCTAGTCTATATTGCGATTGATTATTTGTTTTAGTAATAGTAGGTATTGCAGAGTGAGCAGAAGTGTGATTTTCATTTGTTACTTCATTTCTAATAAAGAAAAAAATCAAACTATTAATTCTTCAAAACTATAAAAGATTTGTATGTGAAATTCTGAACCTTACCCATTATAAACTCTCATGAATCCGTTATAAATGTGCAGATAACTGTCCCACACTGAAAGATTCGGTTGTTTTCAACCAATTCATTCTGTGCCTAACTAAAAGAAACTTCATAAATTTCCTCACTATTCACAAATAGTAAATATCCCGTTGTTTTTGTTTTGGGATCTTGTTGGCAATTCCAGTATTCATAGTTTAAAATTTGCTTTAATCTACCTTTCCCCACCTCACCTTTAAATGTACAACGATATTTTCACAGTGCTGAATTATACCTAAAAGAAGGTTCATTTTGAAATAAATGAACAAATACATTCTCAGGAAAGACACTTATTGAGAGTCGTTTGGATCCTACAGAATGTCTATTGAAACCAAGACGTTTTTTAATTAAGACTATAAACGCATCTTGGTAAGATACAAGCTGCTCAAAAGTAGGCTGGTGGAGTGAATGGAGATGATGTATAGTTTTATTGTTTTTATGCTTAGTTCTATCATGAGTTAAAAGTTGTTTTCGTGAAGAAAAAGTTTTTTGGCAAAGGTAACATTTAAGGATACAGTAAACGCGTGATTGTGCCGCAGCGTGAATTTTATTTAGTTGTGATTGGTAAACACAATGTGATATGTATAATAGTTAAACTGGTAATGATCGACCGTCGATCATTTCGCAGGTGATATAACTGAAGTGAGCCAAATCGGCCATATGTTTTTATTTATAACTTAAATCAAGGAATTTCTTTTTTCATCTGAATTTTTTGATACTGGTGAATTAAATGAATTAGGACGCCAATTAAATAATGTCGAGATGCATAATTTAAATTCTTTCTTTTGATCCAAATTTTTTTTGATCTAAATACGCTCCATTAAATTTTAAGAATAATAATATTTCTAATCCCAAAAATGACAAAATTATTTTGAAATGAAGGAGGATGATCTTTTTCACGGTAACTTATTGGAATTAGAATAACTAGAAGTGTTAAAGATAATAATATGTAAAAAGGTTTCCTTTCCAAATTGGTTTAAATGTAAGTGATATGAATAATAATAATGGATATAAATAGTACTGAAAAATAGGTAATTTTGGTGGAAATTCTTTCCATGTTGATAAAGGTGAATTAAAAATGTTTTATTGAGAACCTAATAACATTTTAGTAATAAATGTTATTTGTCTATTTTCTATTGATGTAAATATATTGAAAAAAATTAATAATATGATTTTGTTTTCTAAGTTATTTTTAGAAAATGAAAAAAAAAAATGAAAAACTCTTTGAATTTATATACTTTTTTCTTCTTGTTTTTCAGAACAATGAAAATCATTATTATAACAATGATATTACGATAGACAAGAAAGCTTACTAAAAGGTCTTTACTAATTTTAAATTTCAATACCTTATGAGTCATTGTTGGTCTCTTGGTACGATGTGTAAATAAATTTCTTTGATAGGGCATTATATAAATTCGTTCTTCTTTAGGGAGAATAATTGGAAGAACTCTAACACAATGTAAAGCGCACAAATGATCCTTCACAAAAGGTTTAATAGCAGATTCTTCCGTGTATCTTATATAAGCATGTTGGAATCATACTCATTCGCAAATAACATACGATTCACTTATAGAATTAAAGAATAAAAAAAAATTATATGTGGAGAGAGTTTACAAATTTTCAATAAGAATACGTCATATAATTAAAGCATGAACTAAGCCAGCTTGAAGCTGGCTTGAACTTTTCAAGCCAAGACAAGCCAAGTCAAGAAATAAATTACTTTTAGAAAAATACATTTTTATAAATCAAAAATTTCAAATCAGTGAATTGATCGCTAATGCATGTGACATTAAAAATTATCTGCGCTAAAAGTGATGTGTACTATGTATACGAATTTGTACTAAATTTACAAGATTTGATCGTACAGGTGCACTATCACTGAATACATTTGTACAAATTTAACCGTCAGGTCAGGGGCTGATTGAAATCATTAAGCTATTATAAGCTTGTTTCCAGAATTTTTTTTAAAATTTTTTAATTTAAACAATTACGCAATTCTGGCCCTGAAGTGGTGCGTTCTTTAGTCTAAAAAAGAGTTATAAATAGAAAATACAAAGAATTGTAGGAGCATCGAAATCACATTGCATGTAATTGTTTCATACAATAAAATTCTAAGAACAGATTTTTTTATAGTTTTATATCATTATAAAAATATTTAAATAAATAGAACAATGAAATTTCCAATAATATGTATGAAACATGCCAAGAAGTTATTCTATAAAATTTTACAACGAATTTATCTCACATAAAATACATCATAAGAACATGAAAAAAAATTTTTTTTAATGTGTTTACTTGATTCTAACAGGTTCTAACTTCTAAACGAAATTTTATTAATAGTACTTTTTAAAAAACATTTAATATTAATATTAATTCTTATTGGTGTTTTATAATTGACCATTATTTAAATAAATTTTTTTACTTTATTTTTTTTAAAAAAAAAACAAATCATTATTTATTTATTTTTAAAAAAACAATTTTAAAGATAACAAGATAAAATTGTGGCATAATGTTACATTCTAGTTGCTGTTGAAATAAAAGTTGTGATGGAAACTACAATCAAAAATATGCAGTAATTTTCTTATAACTTTTCATATTTTCATAAATTTTTAATTTATAATGTTTAGTTGATTGGATTCATAAATAAACAACATTCATGCAGCAAATTTATTATTAAAACATGAAAACATCTTAAAACATTAAGCGGAATGAACAAATTTTAATTAACAAAAAATTTAAGATAATGAAATTTTATTTATAAACAACATTTAATCCATTTGAAATACTAAAACTAGAGATCTGGTAATCATTATTCAGATTTAAATCCAAATATCAAAAGAAACCAGATATAATAAATCAAGGAAACCGGATTTATCATATCTAACTAAAACTAATTTGCATCTGATGGATGTGGTCGGTTGTATTTTTGTAACTCGTCATCATATCTTCGTTCGCGTATTAATTTTGCCTTATTTGACAAATGTGTATCGAGAAGAAACAATAAAATATAAAAATTAAATCTAGCGACTTGATTTTATATCTAAATACAGTATATGTTTCTTTCAGATTCATGTTTAACTTTTTTAATTAGTTAATCTTCTAATATTTATAACAGAATATTTAAATTGTCAATAAATCAGATTTCTCTTAGGTTTGTTGGTGCAAATCTTTTTAACAGTTATCAACAAATCAGATTTTTTTCAGATTTGTTGATGCAAATATTTTTAACGGAATACTTAGATCAACAACAAATCAGATTTCTTTTCATGGTGCAAATATTTCTAACAGAATATTTAAATCAACCAATTGGATTTCTCTTAAATTTGCTGACACTGGTCTTTTCCGTATATGCACTTTATTTGTGCTGAATATCTGCCGATTATCTTTCTTCTGCCATCCTCTAATGATCAGGATGAAAAGAGAGGTCATTGCATTTGTTAGATTTATCTCAAATAGTCTGGTATGTTTTCCACAATGCCAGTATTTGAAATTATGATCAATACTAATTACACAGCTCTGAAAAGTTCCTGGAGTATGTGTAAGGCCAAAAGGATAGGTCAAAACAATGATAGGCACTCTACTGATGGACAATTTTCATAATAATTAATTACTTTGAGATCACCACCACCATTTGATATTGCTTTTAATGTAACATAGTCTATTTTATTCAATTGTTGTTCCATAAAAAAAACAAAAATCGGCCGCCACTAAAGTTCTTAAGTTAAAAGTAACTCTTAAAATATTGTATGTTCAAATGATAAATATATAAAGAATACATTTCTAGATGAATAAGTGATTGTTTCGTCTTCAAAATCATCTGTCCATTTAAAATATCTTAAATTTTATTGAACAAATATGCCAATCCATAGTTAAATCGTGTGCATTTATTAATAATTATAATACAATTATAATTATAATATAAGGCTATTTGATAATCCATAAAAGTATTGTTGAATTGCATATCAATTCATAAAGAAATCCAAGATAAACTTTGGGTTTAATAAATATTTTACTTTGACACATTTTTTTTAACAAAGTGTTATAAAATTCTTCTTGTAAAAAGAATTGATTAATTACTATTATATCCCCAAGGGTTCTTCCATAAAATTGGGATTGCAATAGCTTATGGTTGAAGATAACAAATAATACAAGAATGACTATTAGATAATGCAGTTGAATCTCGAAAGTGTTCAATAAGATGTATATAATGTACAAGATGGTCTTATAATGCTTTATTAACCATTGGACATGAAAATAAAGCATTGGAATTCTTTGAATATAAAATAATTTTATTTATGTTCAGTGTTAAAAAGTCAAAAAATGAAACCAGTAAAAAATATTTTTTAATAAAGGGAAAAAATTTTTTAAGGGGAAAGGGGCTCAGTGGTAAATTTATAGGAAAATAAGAAAATGTCAGGATCATCAATTTACATTGTTGTACAGGTTCTTTCTAATACATTGAGATGTACCAAATATGCATCTCTAGTAATGATTTGCTGAGTTGCTATAATTGTTAAATGTAAATTTTTTTTTTTTCCTAAAATAAAATACTATGATATTATTTAGGTTTTTGTTTTGTAAAATTAATAAGTATATAAATATTTCATTATTTCAACAATTAAGTATTTTATTAGATGTTACAGATGAACAATAAATTGTAATTTGTGTAGCTTATCGTGCATTATTGACGTCTCACAATAAGCATTTAATTTCTAGCGTGATCAGTTATTTATAAATATGGTAAATAATTTATTTATAAACAGAATGAATACAAATAAGACACGGAATTTTTATAAACAATAATAATTTATATAAGATACATAATTATTTGGAATAATTTTTCTCTAAAATTTGATTATGTATAGATTTTTCTAATATAAATTGTATTGTGTTAATATTTAATATAATCAAATATTCAAAATATTCAAAAGCAACATTTATTTATACTGTATGATTTAATAATGAAATAAATTTTGTAAAGACTGTAATGAATTTAAAAAAAATTTCTAATTTACAAAATAAAAATTATCTTAAACTTTATAGAAATTTTTATGACTATCACAAAATTTTTGTTATACTGTATATATATATAAAAAATATATTTATATGGATGGTTCCAAAAAATGTTATTATCTATATTTTCTACTAAAACCTGTTATTTTATTATTATTATTATACTTTTTTGTTATATAGTTGATATTGTCATAAATTTTTTCCAAAAAAAATTACTTTCAATTTTGGCATTTTCTGGACAAAATTTAAGTTTGTTTTGACTTTTCCATGGGACAAATGGGACAAATCTTGTTTGACTGATGTCGCTTTAACACTTTCCAGAATCAAATCCGATTTCTACTTTGACCTTTCCAGAACCAAATTTTGTTTTGCTAGCCTTTCCGGGACTAAATCTTGTTTGACTGCCGTCTCTCAGACCAAATTTTGGCTGGAATCTGCTTTTTGGACTATAAATAAATGTTGAATTTTCAACTCATTATTTAAGATATTTGCTTAAAAATATGAATTTAATTTAAAAATATCCATACCAATTTTTTTTTCATTGATTATTAATGAATTATACGTATAACAAGTGTATATAAAGTATATTGTATATCTTTTTAGAAAAAAATTTTAAAAAGTGAGAAGAAAATTGATAGTTAGAAAAAAAAAAATTTTTTGAGCTTATTTATATTTACATTCTACATATAAAGTCAAATACTTTTTGAATTTCTTTGTTTTGCTAATTAAATCTACAATAATATTATCTAAATGTATAACAAAAGGACAAAGGATATAAGAAATTCCTTGTTGAATATTTTGTAATAATAATAAATGTTATTAATAGATATGTCATGATTGTTGTATGTTAAACTTATTAATAATCAGAATTGAATCTTTATATTATTATCCTTTAACAATAATGAAATTGAGAATTTTTTAATGCAACTTAATTTATTAACATATTCAAGATACAAGAATTGTCTGCGTAATTTATACTTTTTATTACAAGATTAAGGTAGTCAACAATACGGCTAATATATTGTGGATATGACCGATATTTTTAATCTATTTTAACAATCATCCCTGATCGTCTAAATTATTTCAGGGGATTTACAGATGAAATTATGTAGTGTTTTAATATACGCGTAAAACATTAATATATTAAATGTATCATATTGATTTTTTAAAGAGTAATAGCAAAATTTTATTATTACTAAATTTTAAAGCTCGAAGTTTTGCTTAAAGTCCCAAATCTTACAATTTTACTACGCGTTAAAAACTTTTAATAAATGGTAAAATAGTTACTTATTATATTAAATATGAGATCCTTTTCTTATATCATAAGCCCATTAAAACTTCAAATCGGGCAACTATATATTATAAGTTTGAATGTGAGCCGCGTTTGATGTTGAATTTTATTATTTCTAGACAGTTTTTTTCTTTGGACGAAAACTAGTAGTATTCATAGTCGAAGCAGTTCATTTCTGTAAGGTTGTTATTTCCACCATCATATAAAAAAATTTTTAATTTTCTCTAATTAACTATCGGACTATAATGATCATATTGTTGAAACTGATTAAAGGATATTTAGGATATCTATAATTAAAAATTGTAATCATCCAATTTGATGATAAAATTCCTTAAAAAACGTCAACGATTCTCTCATTTTACGATATATACTTACAGCATTAGTTATGATTTATAATCAATATAATTATACATTTTAGTTTATATAATTAAAATTTTACTATAACTAATAACTTGTGTTAGAGTATGGGAAAATTGTCTTTTTATTGGTGTTAATTATAAACAAATAAATACAACAATAAAATAAAATAATTTTTTTTGAAGAAATAAAAAATTTTTTGGTTTAAGGCTTCAAAAGTCTTTTTTTTCAGTTTAAAAAAAAAAACCGAAAAAAAAATTAAACTTTCAGTCTATAACGATAAAGAAAAATTTCAGTCTAAGAACCGAAAAAAGATATTCTTAAATAAATTTCTTGGTTTATACTTTATATGGAGTCGAAAAAAAAAATGATAAAAATATTAAAAAAAAAAATAGTAAAAAAAAAGCCTTAACCGGATGGATAGCTTTGGCGAATGGCCAAAAAATCAAAAATGAAATATGATTGATAAGACAAATTAAACTTTTTTTCATTAAGACTTACACACAGCCAAGTGAGCCAATCAAATTATTCTAACTATAATAAATACGGAATAGATCAGGCGCAAACATATCATGCGTTTCCATGTTACAAAATTCAAATTACAACAAAATTACAACGAGACAGAATTTTTATATTTAATTGGAGTCGTGACAAACGTGACGATCGACAGTCAACTCATAAGCTCAATAAATTTATAAATTTTATAGTTGTGACGTTAGCCTCTTCTGGAATTTAAAAAAAGTAATATGCCAAGAGGAGTAAAAACATCTTTAGTAGCGCAACTTTTAATATTAAATGCAAAATCGTTTATTATACTAGTGGCTAAAATAACGATTATAAAAATAATATCAGAAAATTTTAATTTTTAAGAAATCAAAACAATGGAAAAATTATCACAATTAATTTATTAAATAAGCGTGGTATATATTCAAATGAAACTAGGCCAGGCAGCAATACTGAAAAAGATAACAATCGAGGTTGCATAGAATTGGCCAAAATGATTTATAGATCTTTTTTTTTTTTTAATGCCAGCCAGAGTTTTGTGCCACCTTAAAATCATTCACTGACATTATGCATCTCCGGCCAGAATTAGGATACGTAGTAAATGTGTGCCGATCACTTGTTACCCTCTTTATGTATTGCTCGGGGTCCTAACACAACATTAGATTGGCAACATGCCCAGTTTTAGAATTCACTTTTGGATATGTGTAGCCGCACCTGCATCAATTGCAACACGTATGCATCAATGAGCTGCAGGCTACTGTGCATGCATCTAATTCATTATTTACAATGAAATAAAATATTCCCAGAATTCAAAAAAAAAAAAAAAAAATTCCCAGAATTAATAACGGTAAAAAAAATTTTTTTCAACAAATAAATAAAATTTTACCATTATTACTTAAATGACAAAATGACATTGGTAAAAGAATGGATTGAAGAAAAGATAAAGAATGAGTATATTCGTTATTTTGAACACGATAAATTTAGTTATATCGAAGAAATTGATGAAGGATCTTTTGGTGAAGTGATAAAAGCAAAATTGGCTAATATAGGATTTGTCGCACTAAAAATTATTGTTAAAAAAAATTCAAAAGAGAAACTTAGAGATGTAAACAATGAGTTTGTCAAGGAGGTAGGAATCGTAATTTTATGTTGTTGGTAGAGTATTAATAGCTTGGTATATAAATATAAATTAAGTTTATTTTTATTTTTAGTTAAAACTCCTTCGTGAGATTGATCATCATCCAAACATCAATCGTATTCTGGGAATAACAAAAGGTTTAGTTTTTTTTTTTGGAATAATTCATTTATAAAGTTCAATATAACTTATTTATGTTCATAATTATTAGATTCTAAGTCTTATATTTTGGTTCTGGAATATGCCAATGAAGGAAATTTAAGAGATTATTTAGAAAATAATTTTGCTTCCTTGGAATGGAATTATAAAATTCAAATGGCGTTAGATATTACTAGTGGATTGAATTTTTTACACTCCAAAGAAATAATCCATAGAGACTTGGTAAGGCGTATTAATTTTGTTTTATGATTTTGTGATTTTGTCTCTGATGATAAATTTAATAAATAATGTCATTTATTTTTTAGCACTCAAAAAATATATTAGTGAATAATGGAAGATTATTGATTGCAGACTTTGGATTATCTAAAAAGTTGGCAGAAGTCTCAACTAATTCAATTGGTAATAAAAAGGGGATTACTCAATATATTGATCCACAATGTTTTAAGAATATAAAGTATAAGAAAGATAAGAAGTCCGATATCTATAGTTTAGGTGTTTTATTATGGGAAATTTCAAGTGGGCGTATTCCTTTTTTTGGCTGTACACTACTTGAATATCACATTAAAAATGGAGGTAGAGAAGATCCCATTGAAGGCACACCTCCAAAGTATGAAAAACTTTATCAAGAATGTTGGGATGACAAACCAGAATTAAGACCTGATATTGAAAAAGTACATGAAATTTTAGGTCAATTAAATACTGAGAATTCTTCTGATCTACAATCTTCACTTAACAAAAGTAATTCGGAAGGTGATGACTTATATATATCTGATTATCCAAGAGGTAAGTTTATATACTAATTAATTAATTACATGGTCTCAATACTAAATATTACCGAACTTAATTATTTTAATCAACTAGAAAAAGTTAAAAATCTTCTGATAATTGGCGGTACTTTGAGCGGTAAATCATTGTTATCCAACATATTGTGTGATATTGAAAACGGATGTACAAGTAACGAGACCAAAGATTTATCGAAAAAAGATTTCGAATGGAATGGAACGAAATATCACGTGATTGAAATTGTAATTTGGTCTATTGAAAAAGTTATTTATAATAAAATAACAGATTTGATGCCAGAAGGGATAAGCCAATTCTTATTTTTGGTTGATGAAAGCTTTACAACAAGAGAAGAAATAATGTTTGAGTTATTTAAAAAAATTATTTTCGAAACCGGTATTCTTCAATATGTTACTATTATTCAAAACAAGCGTGAAAGGGATCAAAAATATGTGTTTGAAAATAAAATAATTGCTGAAATAGTTAAGTCATGCAATGGTGTAGATAATTTCTCAATAGATATTGATAAAGAAGAAAACAACAATGATTATGAAGGACAAAATATTATTGATAGAAATGTAAAGAAAGAGATAAGAAATAAATTACTAAATTACTTGGAAGAAAATTTTCAGGAAAAATATTACAAATTAGAAAAATGGGATGATATATATAGTAAGATTGCTAATTACGCTAAATCAGATATGAGTTTTGTTGAAGTGGAAAAAGCTGATATCACAAGTAAGTTAATTTAATTAACTAAATTGATTAACATTAGAACTAATAATTCCTATGCTATTAATCAGATATGACTTCAGATATTTTCAAGAATTTATTTAACTATATTGACAGTGAATCAAAAAAAAGAGATCAACAATGGTTTAATGAAAAATATTCAGAAGCGGAAGTTATGGATATTACTGATAACAGACGCTTAAATCTTACTGATTCTTTAAAAATAGAAGGTTTTGAAAATTTAAAAAGAATTAGAATAAAGAAATTTAAATTAATTAGTTTGGAAATAAGAAATTGTTCTCAACTTAATGAGATTAACTTAGTAGAGCTTCCTATACTTACGAGTTTATCTGTAACTGGCTGTTCAAACCTAACCATGATAACTGAGTTAACCAGTTTGAAAATTAGTGATTGCTCTCAACTTAATAAGGTTTACTTTTCAAATCTTCCTAAAATTAAGAGTTTATCTGTAATTAACTGTTCAAAATTAACCAATTTTAATTGTTCATCAACTGAATTAGCTAGTTTGAAAATAAGTAATTGTCCTCAGGTTGATTTATCAAAACTTCCTAAAATTATTAGTTTAAATCTAATTTATTGTTCAAATCTAACCACACTTGATTTTTCATCAAATGAATTAACCAGTTTGAAAATAATTAATTGTTCTCAACTTAATAAGATTGACTTGTCAAGAATTTCTAGAATTATGAATTTATCTATTATTAGCTTTTCAACCCTAATTACATTTGATAATTTATCAACTGGCTTAACCAGTCTGAAAATAAGTGATCATAGCTTGTCAAAGTTCACCAAACTTGAAAGTTTATCTATAACTGAATGTACGCTTGCAACTAAGTTAACAAATTTGAAAATAATTGGTTATTCTCAACTTAATAAGGCTGACTCATCAAATCTTTCTAAAACTATGAGTTTATCTGTAATTTACTGTTCAAATATAACCATGCTTGATTGTTCATTAACTGAGTTAACTAGTTTGGAAATAAGTGATTTTTCTAATAATATTGACTTATCAAAACTCACCAAACTTAACAGTTTATCTTTAACTAAAATTTTAAATCTACTCACGTTTGATTTTTCATCAATTACATTAACCAGTTTGAAAATAAGTAATTGTTCTCAACTTAACAAGGTTAACTTGTCAAAATTTCCTAAACTTACAAGTTTATCTGTAACTAATTGTCAAAAATTAACGAACCTTGATTGTTCATCAACTGAGTTAATTAGATTAAAAATAAGTTGTTGTTCACAAATTTATAATATTGACTTGTCAAAGCTTTCCAAGCTTGAGGGTTTATCTGTAACTGAATGTTCAAATCTAACTACTCTTAATATTTCATCAATTGGATTAACTAGTTTGAAAATAAGTGATTGCTCCCAACTTGAAGGGATAGATTTGTCAGAATTTCCTAATCTTATGAATTTATCTGTAACTAATTGTCAAAATTTGCCCAATCTTGATTGTTCATCAATTAAGGCATTAGGTCAAAAACATGAATTTCCTAATTATTTTTTCACCAATAGTCCAGGAAGAAAAAATTTATTAATAATTGGCACCATTCATTCTGGTAAATCTGCATTAGCTAACGTAATATGTAAAACTAAGTTTTTTGAAGAAAATGGATGTAATTCAAAAGATTTTCAAGAATATGATTTTGTTTGGAATAATACAAATTATCATGTGGTTGATATTAGAGTTAATTTAATTGAAAATGAAATTTTATATAAGATAGGACAAGTAATATATTCAATGCCGGAAGGGATAAGCCAAATTTTATTTGTAGTTGACCATAGATTAACGGCAGAAGAAATAAAAAAACTTAGTGAAATTGAAGAAGAAATTTTAAAAATCGAAATTTGCAAAATTACTACTATTGTCAGAACTAAATTTGAAGACTTTAAAAGTAAAGATGAGTGCAAAAAAGATGAAGAAAATCTCTATAGTTTAAACAAAAAAATATTTATCAAAAATATATTTACTAATAAACCTCCAATCATTCATGTAGACAATCCATCAGCACATATTTATGTTTATGATAGTGATGATGATGCTACAGTAAATTACATTGGTAGAGGAAGAAGAGAAAAGTCAAGAACTAT